>NW_028322815.1:22500-46929 GCF_047325235.1 Durio zibethinus | reverse complement strand
CATCTGTTCTTCGATAGTATCTATCGATACTTTCAAGGTTAGAAGAAAAAAAGGAATCACTCAATTTCCTTTTCCTGGATGACACAATCACAATATATATTTAATTTTAATATTTAATTTTTTTTAATATTTAATTTTAATATTTTAATATTTAATTTTAATATTTCTTTTTTTTTTCTGTCGACCAGATATCAAGCAAACCCTTTCTAGACTAGTCTAACCTTACTCTATTTATTTTAGTATTTCATCAAAGTTTGAAATTTTTTTATAAGTTCATCGCCTTGCTTCTATTTTATATTTATAAAAAAAAGGATTCCTTCTCTTTTTTTTGGTTGTCCATTACTTATTATATTATATTATACTTATTTATACTTATACTTATTTTATACTTATTTATACTTATTTTATACTTATTATATTATCCTTATTACTTATTCGATTACTTTATTACTTATTCTATTATCTATTATAATCTATTATCTATTATAAGTAAATCTAAAAAAATAAAGGGTTCTGAAAAATCTGGAAAAATATAAACTAAGAATAGAAATCTTTGACGAATGGGATCCGGAATTGTTATTATTTCGACACAAGAAAAGGAATTTTACACATCCTTTTCTTGTGCCGAAGGCTAGGAAGACGAAGAATACTCCCTGTAATTATTTGTTCCCCTCATTTATCCTTCCTTTCTATTCTCCGCTTACTTATCTTATGTTTAGTATCTAATCAAATTGAATTTAGAAAACAAAACCCATTCTGTGACATTTCAATCTGACAATAGGGATATAATTACACCCCTCCCATTTAGATTGAAAAAAGAAAAGAAGGGGTAAAGACAAATAGTCTTCTTCACAATATACAGATTTTGAATGCGGTAAAAGTAATTCCTAGAGAAAGAATATAAACAAGCAAAAGACTTTTCATACTTTTTTCATCATACCTAACCTAATTGCCAGGAAGAATTTGTTCTTTTTTACAAATTTGATGTTGATAAATCCACGGATCTAGAAATTCATTTCGGACACTTGAACCTTTTCAAATTGTTTCTTTTTAAGAACCAAAAAGATTTGTGCAAAAACAATAGATGCCAAGAAGAACAAAAGGCCTTGGACACGTAGTGGATCTTGAAGTACTATTTCTGCATCCCCCTGACCAAATCCACCCACATTAGGATTACTTGTTAATGGTTGATCAAGTTTGATAGATTCACCCTCTGAAACAAGAAGTTCTGGTCCTGGGGGGATAATATCAACCACTTGATGTCCATCCAATGCATCCGTTATGGTTATTTCGTACCCCCCTTTTTCTTTTCGTATGATTTTGCTTACTATACCTGTTGCCGTAGCATTATAAATTGTATTGTTACTTTTGTTCCCGTCGGGATAAATCTGACCCCTTCCCCTATTTCCGCCTACGTATATGGGATATTTTAAGAAATGAACATCCTTATTACTAGCAGGGTCTGGGGAAAGAATAGGAAAGGTGATTTCACTATATTTTTGACCAGGAACAGGACCTATCACAAGAATATTTTTCTGAGTGGGGCGGTAGTTCTGAAAAGACAGATTGCCTATCTTTTCTTTCATCTCGGGCGAAATACGATCAGGTGGGGCTAACTCAAACCCCTCCGGTAAAATAAGAACAGCACCCACATTCAAAGCCCCTTTCTTACCATTAGCAAGAACTTGTTTCAGTTGCATATCATAAGGAATTCTAACAACCGCTTCAAATACAGTATCAGGAAGTACCGCTTGTGGAACCTCAATATCCACGGGTTTATTAGCTAAATGGCAATTGGCACATACAATACGCCCAGTTGCTTCTCGTGGATTTTCATACCCCTGCTGCGCAAAAATGGGATATGCATTTGAAATGGATGCCCCGGTTATTATATAGATCATGAGCGATACGGAAATGGATCGAGTAATCTCCTCCTTTATCCAAGAAAAAGTATTTCTAGTTTGCATGGTACAATCATTGATCCCGAAAATTTCTACAATAAAATTAGGTAGGTCACTAGTATAGTTCCCTATCCACGATTCTGCTATTTACTTTTACTGAAAAAAAAAAAAATTTACTGAAATAGAGGAGGAATTGTATTCCCCTGATGGGTAGAAAGAGTAAAGTAAGTACGACTTTGCATTCTTTGCTTATATACAAAGTAAGAAAGATTCTAATTGAATCCGTGAATCATTTTTCAGTCAGTCAGTGAATGATAAATAACTACAAGTGACGGCGATACATGATTTAAATAACGAAAGATCGAATATTTAAAAATTGTATCTAGAATGACTGGAAGGGTACAAGCAAGAACAGATATAATTTGATCATTATGAGCAAATCCAAAATCTTTGTAGATATAGCCAATCATTAGTTCCCAACCGTGGTGCGAATGGAATCCGACACAGAACTCAGTTAATAAAAGAATAGAAAAAGCTTTTATTGTGTCGCTTAAATTATATAGGAATTCTTGAACCCAAGAGTTAAGAATAACAAGTTCTTCATTACCCAAAATAGAATAACCACTTAGAATAACGAAACAGATTAGATTTGTCGAGAAGTGCAAAATCGTATGGATACGATCCTCATTGTGCATCTTGATCAATTGGATCGTTTCTTTGTGGATTCCTATACGAAGTTTTTGTAGATGTGTTTCCGGGTATTCTTTTATCATTTCGTCCAACAGGAGGAGTTCCTCTACTTCTATGAATTGTTCTAGAATACTTTTTTCTTGAATATCATTCAAAAAAGTTTCGGATTGCCTAGTATTCCACCAATTAGTAATCCAAGATTTCAGACTTTTATTAAATGAGAGAGAGATCCACCAGGGCAAAAATACTATAGATGCAAAATATAGAAGGGGAGTGAATGCTTTCTTTTTTGCCATTTTTTCATCTGTGAATTGTTAATGAACCCACCTCATTCGTTGACTTTATGTGATCTAATCTTTCTATCAAGCATGACTTTCATTATATTATAAATTATAAGATAAATTATAAGGTAGGGGCCCATGAATCTATTCTCTGTTTTTTTTTTTTTTGATTCAGTGCTTAGTCCTTGAATCTAAAAAGAGTACAGAAATAGAAAATAAGAATCCACTTTGAATTCGAATGTTCGAATGAAATATATATATATATTATTGTTTCCAGATATCTCAATTGATCAAATTCGAAGCAATTGCCCTCTTTCGATAACTGCCCGAAAGAACCGCTTCAAATAATAAAGATTATTCTATTCAGATTTTGAGACGAAGGAGCTCCCTGTCTATATCAAGATATCAATCAAATATGTCGAAAAATTTTCGCGGGTTATCTAGACTGTATATAGTCTAGAGTCCGGGAATAATTGAAAAAAAAAAAATTATGAAAAATATTATGATGATCAAAAATGAGTGACAAAAAAAGACAGAAAAGTTATCATTACATTTATCATTATGTTATAAGAAAGAAATCTACTTGTTTAGTTCTTAAGGAGCACAAAAGAAAGGATAAAAGGGGAGGGGCTGATTGACAAAAGGAAAGTAGAGAAAATTTACAAGATATAATCTATCTGTATCTAACGTATCAACTCCAAATATTGAAAATAAAAAGTTAAATATTTCGAAATACTTTGATATATGAGATGAATCCATTATTTCGATTTCTTGCTTGTTTTGTTACTGAATTAAGTTGAGTGGTTTTACATTTACAGACGCATAAAAAACAATTTTTGTGGACAAAAAAAAAAAAACAGTTTTGTTTTATGTTATGACTCTTCCGTATACGTCTTCTTTGGTTCGAGTGGGCATTCTTAAGAAACTTCAGTTTAGTTCTGCTATAGAAAAAAGAGGCTTCTTGTCTTGAGTTTTTTCCTCCTGCCGAGAAAGCATTTATTCTGCAATTCATTTCAAAAGACTTCAATCGGTACACGCAAAAAATAGGCCAATTCAGCAGCTTTTTGCTCAATTTCTCGTGGAGTCAAATTCTCATCAGTACGAGTCAAGGGAACGGCCCCCTGGCCTCTGATTTCCATATAAAGGACACGCCGAGCATAAATACCCTCTTTAACTTCTATTCTGATGGACTGAATATCTTTCATAAGGAATCGTAGAAAGATGCGACGATTTTTTCCAGGAAAACCCCAACGAAAAATACATACTATTCCCTCTTTTCTATCGAATCGATCATAACCACTACCTACATTCCAAAAAATCGTGCACCACAAATAGGAACTAATAAAGAGACCCGCGATCCCATAGAAAGACATCACGATTCCTTGTGGAAAAAAAACTATTTGCTGAGACGGAAATAAAGATATCAAATTCCTACCAAGATAACTAGAAGTTCCAACTAATAAAAACCCTAATGAACCAAAAAAAAGAATAAAGGCCCAGCAGAAATTGCTTGTTTTTCGAGACCCCACTATAAATTCTATCCATATAGATTCTGATCGCCAACTCATACATACTAGATCCAGTTGCATTTTATTGGAATTGAGAAAATAAGCAAAAAAATTTGACTTTACTTTTTTTGTTTCCGAAGTAACTCTCATCAACTAGTGCTATTTTGATATGAACTTTTAGAAGTAATTCATCAAATTGCTTAGATCTAAAATCATCCCCTTTATATGATCCCCTATACAGATCTACTAGATATATAGACTTTAATTTCATACATTCGTCCGGTACCGATCCACTTGCTATAATTCATTTACCCCTATATCATGTTTACGTATGCATAAGAGGAGCTTTTTCATTTATGTTCGGGGAAGCCGGATGGATGTTATACAATATTCTACTAAATAGATATCCGTGGCATCTAAGTCGTGAAAAAAAAAATAGATAAGATTTGGTCTTGGCCTTGGCCCCATCGAATCTAAAAAATCTTAGTTTTTTGAACATACAAAGATAAAGAAGCCATTGCAATTGCCGGAAATACTAGGCCTACTAAAGGCACAAAAATAGAGGGAATTGTCATAAAATGGGTACCTCAATTTAATATTCGTACCTGTTATTGTTATATTGTTAGTTATAAAGTTAGTTATAAATATATCTTATAATAATTATATTATAATTCGTATATTATACTAAGTATATCTAAATATTATACTAAGTATATCGAAATACTAAGTATATCTAAATATTATACTAAGTATATCTAAATACTAAGTATATCTAAATATTATACTAAGTATATCTAAATACTAAGTATATCTAAATACTAAGTATATCTAAGCGAGTATATATATCTAATATATATATCTTATCTAATAAGTGCAAGGAATGTAGAATTAAATAAAGGGACTTGCCCATCTTTCTAAATGAAATAAAATAGGTGTATGATAAGATAATCCACTTTCTTTATTATCTTACTTTATTCCTACTTTTCTTATTATTATTATTCTATTGTTCTTGTCTTCTAATTTTAATTTCTAATTTGAATTTAATAAAGAAAGAGTTTATTACAAATTGAGAAAGAGTTTATTACAAATTGTCGAAAGATTCGATTCGTTAGAATCCGATCCAAGAACAGGGATTTTTAGTAAAAATAGAATTCTCGGGAGATATAGAAAGATGCAAAACTCTATATTTATATTTTTTCTATATTTGAATTATATAAACATACGCAATAGAGCAAGATAAAATTCGTTTTTCGACAATTCCATTTTATGTCACAAAGTCAAAGCCCATTATGCGGGCTTTGACTTTGATTCTGATAAACTAACTAACTGCCTTTTCACTACAAAGAAAATAATTTAACTTAAGACTCTACTTGATTGAATTTTGATTCAAAGGAAAAAAACCGTGGAACTGAAATAACTCACTCAGAACACCCTTTAAAGGATTACGTGGTACGATTGGATCGAATAAACCCTTATGGAATAAATATTCAGCCTCCTGTGAACCTTCAGGTACTGTTATATTCAATGTTTGCTCAATTACTCTTTTACCCGCAAATGCAATATAGGCATTGGGTTCAGCAATAATGATATCCCCCAACATACCAAAACTCGCGGTCACTCCACCAGTAGTAGGAGATGTAAGAATTGATACATAAAATAACTTTTTATTTGATTGATAATCATATAAAGCAGAAGATATTTTAGCCATTTGCATCAAGCTCAAACTTCCTTCTTGCATGCGTGCTCCTCCGGAAGCACACACTAGAATAAGAGGCAAAAAATTATTGGTAGCATATTCGATCAAACGGGTGATTTTCTCGCCTACTGCGGATCCCATACTACCCCCCATAAACTGAAAATCCATAACCCCGATTGCTATAGGAATACCGTTTAGTTGACCCGTACCTGTTTGAATAGCCTCAGTTAATCCTGTCTCTCTTTGATAAGAATCAAGACGATCTTTATAGGGCTCTTCGTCATACTCAAACGGATCAGAATCAATACCATCTTCGTCATACTCAAACGGATAAGAATCAATACCATCTTCGTCATACTGAAATGGATCAGAATCAATACCATCTTTATCTTTGTCAAACTGAAATGGATCATAATCAATACCATCTTTATCTTTATCTTTGTCAAACTGAACTTTATCTTTGTCAAACTGAACTTTATCTTTGTCAAACTGAACTTTATCTTTGTCATACTGAACTTTATCTTCGTCATACTGAAATGGATCAGAATCAAGACCATCTTTATCTTTGTTAAACTGAAATGGATCATAATTAATACCATCTTTATCTTTGTTAAACTGAACTTTATCTTTGTCATACTGAACTTTATCTTTGTCAAACTGAACTTTATCTTTGTCATACTGAACTTTATCTTCGTCATACTGAACTTTATCTTCGTCATACTGAAATGGATCAGAATCAATACCATCCATATAAGGCTCTTCTTGGTCAGACTGAAATGGATCATAATCAATACCATCTTCGTCAGAACCATCTTCGTCAGCTTCGTCAGAACCATCTTCGTCAGCTTCGTCAGAACCATCTTCGTCAGCTTCGTCAGAACCATCTTCGTCAGCTTCGTCAGAACCATCTTCGTCAGCTTCGTCAGAACCATCTTCGTCAGCTTCGTCAGAACCATCTTCGTCAGACTGAAATGGATCATAATCAATACCATCTTCGTCAGACTGAAATGGATCATAATCAATACCATCTTCGTCATACTGAAATTCAATGGGATCCAGAGAGATCATGTCTTCATCCATAGGATCCCAAGTACCTGGATCAATCGAAAGTTCGATTCTATCTGAACTACTCATTTTCAAATGATATCCACAGTATTCACAAATATTCATTTTTGGCTTAAGAAATTTCTTATAATTTAATCCATAACAATCTTCATTTTCGCATAGAACCCACAAATGCTTGAAATCTTTAGGCCTTTCTAAATCATTACCATTTGCGCAACTTTCTTTTAGAGTTAAATCATTACCATTTGCGCAACTTTCTTTTAGAGTTAAATCATTACCATTTGCGCAACTTTCTTTTAGAGTTAAATCATTACCATTTGCGCAACTTTCTTTTAGAGTTAAATCATTACCATTTGCGCAACTTTCTTTTAGAGTTAAATCATTACCATTTGCGCAACTTTCTTTTAGAGTTAAATCATTACCATTTGCGCAACTTTCTTTTAGAGTTAAACCATTGTCTTCACTACTATTTCCACCTTCAACACAAATGTAACCACAAATGCAATTATAAATATAACTATCATTGTAATTGTCACTACCACTTAAAATGGAACTATCAATACAGGTTTGAGAACGAAGATAAGAGTTAATACAACTCTTAATGTGATTATTCCAACTATAGTTAGTATCATACAAGTTAAAATCATAGTGGGGATCGTCATTGTCAATCTCAAAAATTTGATTTTCACTATTAAAATATAGAGAATAATTATCCTGATTACTATCATTATCCTGATTACTATCCCTAATTAAAACCCTAATTCGGGTGTCATCAGAAATGAAATTCCGAATGTCTTTGACGCCAACTAAATGATCAACCTTACTGTAATAACTAGAGCTGTCACTACAACCATGAATGTTTTTATCCATATCATTTCTAACCGGGTCTTCGTTTACACTAGTATTTTCAATAGGACCAAGGCTATCCATTGATTTACTTAGCCCACATCTGTATTCTAATTCCCCCTTAGACAAGATAAAATTGAACCATAATTTTTCCATAGAGTTTTCTTGCCTCTATTTAGATGTAAAGTATAATAGATGAATAGTCATTTGATGAAAAAAAAAAAATCATTTATTTCCTATCGGAATACGCATAATGGATACAATCATTAAACTAATAATGAGTGAATATTGAAGTAAAGGATTCTCGTTTGTGAGAACCTGGAGTATCAGTTCATTATATATGATATATGATACTTTACTTTTTTCTTTTCAATTATAAATATAAATTTTCAATTAGAAATAGCGATTTCCCTATGTTGTGTAAAATTCGCACTGAAAAAATTGAAAAAAGAAATTTTTCTCCTATCAAGAACCTTTTTCGTAAAATATCGTCTACTAATACAATAAAATCTCGTCTACTAATACAATAAGTTTCTATTCCAACACGGAACGAATAGGATAGAAAAGAATACACCAATCTTTAGGATCGGCTCAATCCTTTTAGTAAAAGATTGGGCCGAGTTTAATTGCAATTCAACAAACCAACAGTAATTACTGGATTACAAAGTATCCATTGCTTCGAATTCAAATTTTATTTATCTAAAGTATCCATTGCTTCGAATTCAAATTTGATCTCCTTCCATACTTCACAAGCAGCAGCTAGTTCCATACTCCATTTGCCAGCCTCGCGGATAATTTCATTACCCTGGCGGGCAAGGTCACGTCCCTCATTACGAGCTTTTACACATGCTTCTAAAGCTACTCGATTAGCTACGGCACCCGGTGCATTTCCCCAAGGGTGTCCTAAAGTTCCTCCACCGAATTGTAGTACGGAATCATCTCCAAAGATCTCGGTCAAAGCAGGCATATGCCAAACGTGAATACCCCCCGAAGCTACGGGCAGAACACCTGGTATAGAAACCCAATCTTGAGTGAAATAAATACCACGGCTTCGATCTTTTTCAATAAAATCATCACGTAGTAAATCAACAAAGCCCAAAGTTATGTCCCTTTCTCCTTCAAGTTTACCTACTACTGTACCAGCGTGAATATGATCTCCACCAGACAGACGTAAAGCTTTAGCTAGTACACGAAAGTGCATACCATGATTCTTCTGTCTATCAATAACTGCGTGCATTGCGCGATGGATGTGAAGAAGTAGACCATTATCTCGGCAATAATGAGCCAAGCTAGTATTTGCAGTGAACCCACCTGTTAAGTAGTCATGCATTACGATGGGAGCTCCCAATTCTCTGGCAAATATGGCCCTTTTAATCATTTCTTCACATGTACCCGCAGTAGCATTCAAGTAATGCCCTTTGATTTCACCTGTTTCAGCCTGTGCTTTAAAAATTGCTTCGGCACAAAATAAGAAACGGTCTCTCCAACGCATAAATGGTTGGGAGTTCACATTCTCATCATCTTTGGTAAAATCAAGTCCACCACGTAGACATTCATAAACTGCTCTACCGTAGTTCTTAGCGGATAACCCCAATTTAGGTTTAATAGTACATCCTAATAGGGGGCGACCGTACTTGTTCAATTTATCTCTTTCAACCTGGATGCCATGAGGCGGGCCTTGGAAAGTTTTAGTATAAGAAGGAGGGATTCGCAGATCCTCTAGACGTAGAGCGCGCAGGGCTTTGAACCCAAATACATTACCCACAATGGAAGTAAACATGTTAGTAACAGAACCTTCTTCAAAAAGGTCTAAGGGGTAAGCTACATAACATATATATTGATTTTCTTCTCCAGCAACGGGCTCAATGTGGTAGCATCGCCCTTTGTAACGATCAAGGCTGGTAAGCCCATCGGTCCACACGGTTGTCCATGTACCAGTAGAAGATTCAGCAGCTACTGCTGCCCCTGCTTCCTCGGGCGGAACTCCGGGTTGAGGAGTTACTCGGAAGGCTGCCAAGATATCAGTATCTTTGACTTCATATTCAGGAGTATAATAAGTCAATTTATACTCTTTAACACCAGCTTTGAATCCAACACTTGCTTTAGTCTCTGTTTGTGGTGACATAAGCCCCTCCCTACAACTCATGAATTGAAAATTTTCGCAACAACAAGGTCTGCTCGGCATAAATTAGGAGTTAATGAAACCTTTTCGAAGAAATCTTTCAAAAAATTATCAACTAATCCGAAAGGTTCCTTATTAGACCATGGTATTTGATTCGCCAAATACATCATTATTCTATATTCTTTCATATTCTATATTCTTTCATATGTATGGCGCAACCCAATCCGTGTTTTTCAAGTTTAGAATTCCTTACTTTTTTTTTGAATCGAAATGAAAATGAAATAAATGAAATAGAAATATTATAAATATATAATTATAATTAGAATTATAAATATAAAATATATATATAAAATATATAAATTAAATATAAAATATATAAATTCAATAATAAGTCAATAGTCAATAATAAGATAATACTATAATAATATAAATTCAATAATAAGTCAATAGTCAATAATAATCAATAATAAGATAATAAGATAATAAGAAATAATATAAAATAAGAAATAATATAAATTCAATAATAAGAAATAAGAAAGAATAAGAAATTCACTCTTGACAGTAATATATGTTGTATATGTAAATCCTAGATGTGAAAATATGCGTAATTCGTTTATGAAATGAAAAAAAAGGAATATAGATGGAAAAAGGGGGGATAGGTTGGACGTAAAAAAAAATCGATATGCTAAAATAAAATACGAAATGAAATAAGGGCTAATGAGATAGAAATAAGGAATCGTAAATAGAGTTCGGGTTCGAATTCCATAGATAATATGGATGGTATTGCCTATAATGATAGACAAATGAAAGACAATGATAGACAAATGAAAGACTCTCTCAAAATTGTTATTTATTTATCCACTTGATATTTTGCAAATAGGTTGGTTGAACTTAAAAATTCCTTCATTGAATAAGGAAACAATCCAATTGAATTGCATTCAATTGGATGGTACCAACGAAATCGAGTGCTAATCCCCATTTCTTATTGAATTAACCGATCAACTTGCTGTCGAAGATTTTTTTTATTAGAAAATTTTCGAAAAAAAAAATTGACATATTTCACTTTATTTTATTATGAGAATAAATCCTACTACTTCTGTTCCTGGAGTTTCCACGCTTGAAAAAGAAAATCTGGGACGTATTTCTCAAATCATCGGTCCAGTACTGGATGTAGCCTTTCCCCCGGGCAAGATGCCTAATATTTACAACGCTTTGGTAGTTAAGGGTCGAGATACCATCGGTCAACAAATTAATGTAACTTGTGAGGTACAGCAATTATTAGGAAACAATCGAGTTAGAGCTGTAGCTATGAGCGCTACAGATGGTCTAATGAGAGGAATGGAAGTGATTAACACGGGAGCTCCTCTAAGTGTTCCAGTCGGCGGAGCGACCCTAGGACGAATTTTTAACGTGCTTGGGGAGCCCGTTGATAATTTAGGTCCTGTAGATACTCGCACAACATCCCCTATTCATAAACCTGCGCCCGCTTTCATACAATTAGATACAAAATTATCTATTTTTGAAACAGGAATTAAAGTAGTCGATCTTTTAGCTCCTTATCGTCGTGGAGGAAAAATCGGACTATTTGGGGGAGCTGGGGTAGGTAAAACAGTACTCATTATGGAATTGATCAACAACATTGCCAAAGCTCATGGGGGTGTATCCGTATTTGGCGGAGTAGGTGAACGTACTCGTGAAGGAAATGATCTTTACATGGAAATGAAAGAATCTGGAGTAATTAATGAACAAAATCTTGCGGAATCAAAAGTGGCTTTAGTCTACGGTCAGATGAATGAACCGCCAGGAGCTCGTATGAGAGTTGGGTTGACTGCCCTAACTATGGCGGAATATTTCCGAGATGTTAATAAACAAAACGTACTTCTATTTATAGACAATATCTTCCGTTTTGTCCAAGCGGGATCCGAAGTATCTGCCTTATTGGGTAGAATGCCTTCCGCTGTGGGTTATCAACCCACCCTTAGTACCGAAATGGGTTCTTTACAAGAAAGAATTACTTCTACCAAGGAGGGATCCATAACTTCTATTCAAGCAGTTTATGTACCCGCGGATGATTTGACCGACCCTGCCCCTGCCACAACATTTGCGCATTTAGATGCTACTACCGTACTATCAAGAGGATTAGCTGCCAAAGGTATCTATCCAGCGGTAGATCCTTTAGACTCAACGTCAACTATGCTCCAACCTCGAATCGTTGGAAAGGAACATTATGAAACTGCGCAAAGGGTTAAGCAAACCTTACAACGTTACAAAGAACTTCAGGACATTATAGCTATCCTGGGGTTGGACGAAGTGTCCGAAGAGGATCGCTTAACCGTAGCAAGAGCGCGAAAAATTGAGCGTTTCTTATCACAACCCTTTTTCGTAGCGGAAGTATTTACTGGTTCCCCGGGGAAATATGTTGGCCTAGCAGAAACAATTAGAGGATTTCAATTGATCCTTTCCGGAGAATTAGACGGTCTTCCTGAACAGGCCTTTTATTTGGTAGGTAACATCGATGAAGCTACTGCGAAGGCTACGAACTTAGAAATGGAGAGCAAATTGAATAAATGACCTTAAATCTTTGCGTACTCACCCATAATCGAATTGTTTGGGATTCAGAAGTGAAAGAAATCATTTTATCTACTAATAGCGGACAAATTGGCGTATTACCAAATCACGCGCCTATTGCCACAGTTGTAGATATAGGTATTTTGAGAATACGCCTTAACGACCAATGGTTAACGATGGCTCTGATGGGTGGTTTTGCTAGAATAGTCAATAATGAAATCACTATTTTTGGAAAGGATGCGGAAAAGGGTAGTGACATTGATCCACAAGAAGCTCAGCAAGCTCTTGAAATAGCGGAAGCTAACTTGAGGAAAGCTGAAGGCAAGAGGCAAACAATTGAGGCAAATCTAGCTCTCAGATGGGCTAGGACACGAGTAAAGGCTATCAACGCGATTTCGTAACTAGTTGGTTAATCGAAAGAATTTCCGTATAAACAGAACTTTCGTTTCTACATCCCATTTTTATTCTGCTGATTAAATAGAATCAAATACAATCAAAAGTGAAATAGTGAAATTTGATCTAACGAAAAATTTGAAAATTGAAAACGGAAATAGAATAGGATGAAAAAGATAGAAAATCAATAAAAGAAGGTGGGTAGAAAAACTTATTAGACACCGGGATCAATGGTATCTAATAAGTTCTACCTACTATTGGATTTGAACCAATGACTCCCGCCGTATGAAAGCAATACTCTAACCACTGAGTTAAGTAGGTCATTTATTATCATAAGGAATCATAAAGAGAAAGAAAAGGGACCTATCACATCGATGGATTATAAATCCGATATTACTTCTAAGCAATACCAATCAAACCGACCAAAAAGGTATGATTATGATGTTGGATCATGTAATATTCATCTTGACAAGAAATTATCTAAATAATATGATAAAATATGTATCACAAACACAAGGGCTATAGCTCAGTTAGGTAGAGCACCTCGTTTACACGCGCGCCAATGTTTTTCAGGGGAGTCTATCATGCAATCAAAAAAAATTGATCCTTTTGAGAAATCGATGTCTTACTCCATTACTTTGAAGGAACAAAACAAGAGAACAATAGCCTGACAAATGGTTTGGTTCGATTCGGGTGCCGTTTAGGCAGGAGCAGGATCCGAATCGAACCTATCATTGATTTGAGATATTGATAGGGCGAATACCCAGTCTATTCAATGCTAGGCATAATGAGTATAAGGACCTCAAAAATTCTCTTTTCGTCCTATGAATCTTAAGGTGTATGAAGTTTCATCTTTGATTTTTTAATCAGGATGATAGAGACTTCATTTAACTTAGGTTGATCTAGGCCAGAAGCAGACCTACGTCAAGATAAACTTTCCCTTCTTTGAAACACTTTGGTAGTGCTCCTGTATCAGTAATGAATCAGAGCACATGGAACCATCTTCCTTTTTTTTCTAAGAGAAAAAATATATATATGGTAGACTAACTGATATTTCTATCAGTTAATGAAAGAGCCCAATGCAAAAAAATGCATGTTGGGTCTTTGAAATAGGTCGAATCATTTTGATAATAATCAGTTCGATCTGTTTTACCGAGAAGGTCTACGGTTCGAGTCCGTATAGCCCTATATTTTATATTTTTATTTTATATTTTATTAATT
Organism: Durio zibethinus; assembly: GCF_047325235.1. Taxonomy (NCBI): domain Eukaryota; kingdom Viridiplantae; phylum Streptophyta; class Magnoliopsida; order Malvales; family Malvaceae; genus Durio; species Durio zibethinus. The sequence goes on along the minus strand of NW_028322815.1, from coordinate 32,638 downwards.
TTTATATTTTATTAATTTTTATATTTTATTAATTTTTATATTTTATTAATTTAAAATATTTATTAAATTAATAAAAAAATATTTATTAAATTAATAAAAATGAAATGAAAATAATATTCTTAAAACTAAAGCAAACTAAAACAATAAAGAATATCCAAATACAAATAAAAAAAGTTGTATAGTTTTTTTCCTAATTATTGTATTCTTTGTTGATTGGAACTGGTCGCTTCCAGTTGCTTGGTTAAAATCATTCCCATAAGCTCGCTCACAGGGAGATCGCTCAGAAACTGAAAACAAAAGCGCATTTCAACAGAATCTCATAAATATATATAATATATATTAAATATATATATATAGATAATATATATATAGATAATATCTATAAAAAGATATAATATCTATAAAATATAGATAGAAAATAAAAAATGTATTCTATATATAACTATATATAAATTTATTCTATATTCTATATATAACTATATAATATACTATATAATATATATATAAATTTATTCTATATTCTATATATATTCTATATATATAATAGATAATAAGATAATAGAAAAGAGAAAAGGTTTTTTTTTTTTTTTTTTATTTCTAATACATATTAGATATTAGTTATATATTAGAATTCCTTTTATTTAGAAAAATACGAAATGAAGTGAAAACAAAAAAGTTTTACTTGTTTTGGATTTGTATAGTATTCTACTATACTATATAGTAATAGTATAAATATCTATGTAATAGTATAAATGTAATAGTATAAATATCTATTTATACTATTACTATACAAATTAGTACTATATCGAATACAAATTAGTACTATATCGAAATTAAATCGAAATAAGTGAAATGTAAATAGGATTAATTCCAATCAATAAATCTTAAAACGCAACAGCAAACAAACGAAACTAGACGATTCGATCAAACTGAATTGTTGGTTTGACTAAACAAACAGTTGTGGATGACTTGACAATGAATTCCAGGTCGAATCGACTAATCCGGTCTATTTTTCACATTCATAGGAGTTCGTCTATGTTTCTGCTTTACGAATATGATATTTTCTGGGCATTTCTAATAATATCAAGTGCTATTCCTATTTTGGCATTTCTAATTTCTGGAGTTTTAGCCCCGATTAGAAAGGGTCCAGAAAAACTTTCTAGTTATGAATCGGGTATAGAACCAATGGGCGATGCTTGGTTACAATTTCGAATCCGTTATTATATGTTTGCTCTAGTTTTTGTTGTTTTTGATGTTGAAACGGTTTTTCTTTATCCATGGGCAATGAGTTTCGATGTATTGGGGGTACCCGTATTCATAGAAGCTTTAATTTTCGTGCTTATCCTAATTGTTGGTTCAGTTTATGCATGGCGAAAAGGAGCATTGGAATGGTCTTAGTTCCTGAATATTCAGATAATAAAAAGAAAGAAAAAAGTAAAAATAATAATAACATTGAGTATGAATTCCATTGAATTTCCCTTACTTGATCGAACAACCCAAAACTCAGTTATTTCAACTACATTAAATGATCTTTCAAATTGGTCAAGACTCTCCAGTTTATGGCCGCTTCTTTATGGTACCAGTTGTTGCTTCATTGAATTTGCTTCATTAATAGGCTCACGATTCGACTTTGATCGTTATGGGCTGGTCCCAAGATCGAGTCCTAGACAAGCGGACCTAATTTTAACAGCTGGAACAGTAACAATGAAAATGGCTCCCTCTTTAGTGAGATTATATGAACAAATGCCCGAACCTAAATATGTTATTGCTATGGGCGCGTGTACAATTACAGGAGGGATGTTCAGTACTGATTCTTATAGTACTGTTCGGGGAGTCGATAAGCTAATTCCTGTGGATGTCTATTTGCCGGGCTGTCCCCCTAAACCCGAGGCAGTTATAGATGCTATAACAAAACTTCGTAAGAAAATATCTCGCGAAATCTATGAAGATCGAATTAGATCTCAACAGGGGGATCGGTGTTTTACTACCAATCACAAGTTTTGTCTTGTACGCAGTACTCATACTGGAAATTATAATCAAGGATTACTCTATCAACCACCATCTACTTCAGAGATTCCTCCTGAAACATTTTTCAACTACAAAAGTTCAATATCTTCCCACGAATTAGTGAATTAGGTAGGATTCAGAAACAGAATAACAAACAACGAATTAATCTTCATAAATTCGATTTCATCGTAAATGTGAAATACTTATCTTATACAAATTACAAATAAAAAAGAAAAGTGCGGGAGAGATAAAAAAGATGCAGGGCCGTTTGTCTGTTTGGCTAGTCAAACACGGGCTAGTTCATAGATCTTTGGGCTTCGATTACCAAGGAATAGAGACTTTACAAATAAAGCCCGAGGATTGGCATTCCATTGCTGTTATTTTATATGTATATGGTTACAATTATCTACGTTCCCAATGTGCTTATGATGTAGCACCAGGCGGACTGTTAGCCAGTGTGTATCATCTTACGAGAATAGAGTATGGTGTAGATCAACCGGAAGAAGTATGTATAAAAGTATTTGCTCCAAGGAGTAACCCTAGAATTCCGTCTGTTTTCTGGGTTTGGAAAAGTGCGGATTTTCAAGAACGAGAATCTTATGACATGTTGGGAATCTCTTATGAGAATCATCCACGACTGAAACGTATCTTAATGCCCGAAAGTTGGATAGGGTGGCCTTTACGTAAGGATTACATTGCCCCCAATTTTTATGAAATACAAGACGCTCATTGAATGATAAGAAACTAATTACAACTTCAAATATTCAAGGAATATTTGTACATTCTCTTCTAGCTCAAACGGAGGAATTGAGGTTTCATTCGTATTCTTATGGATAGGCTAATAAATAAAAAGAAATAAAAGACAATACATCATTGAAATTCTCGATTTTTGAAGATACCTTTTTATTTTATTTCGGACGAGCCGAGACAATAGGATGAACAACAAGGGTTCTATACCGTGAACTTTGTATCGCGCACATCACTTAGATGAACTCTAGAGAGTCACATAGAAAGGAATGAAGAAATGGAATATGAAAGAGAATACAAATAAATAAATGAAAGGGAATCGGATTCTATTTGTACTGTAGCTGAGATGAGTCTTGGTTATTTCTATCCTTGAACTCCTCTAGACCAGACTTTTGGTTGGGCCTTTCAACCAACTATTTTAATCTTTTTTTTTAATTAAATATGTATGAAGTATTAACATTCTTTTTGAATGTGAGGAGCCACAGCGTGAACAAATAAAAAAGAAGAGGAAAGATAATGAAATTTTTTTCTTTTACTACATTATTTATTTTTTTTACTACATTATAATTATAATAGACTCTTTGCTCATCTAAAAAATAGAAACAAAAAAAAAAAAAAAAATAAATAAAGAGAGGGTTTACTTCCAGATAGCTAGCTAGATAAGTATGTATTATGTCGATCTATATCAATTAATTTGTAGAGTAGATACTCATACAAATTAATCATACGCCTGAGAACCAGATTTGAACTGGTGACACGAGGATTTTCAGTCCTCTGCTCTACCAACTGAGCTATCCCGACCATTACCGACGCATTATCCTCATAATACTAGATGACTTGGGTCTATGTCACTTAAAAATGAAAACAAAAAAAAAAACGAAAAAGTATTAAATTAAAAGGGGAATTTCTTGGATCTTTAAAAGGAAGACTTTGTAAATTTCAGTATGAGTAATGATATGGATTATGAATCATTCAAATAGGTATTCCTTGCTCAAGGGTGTTGATTTGTACGTATATCATATATATATCACAATATATCATATCACAAGACTTGTGATAAGAGAACAAAATTCTGCTAGGATACGCTTGTAAAATGGAAAAGAATAGGATGAATGAGAAACATAAGGAACTTTGAACCACTAACAAAAAGGGTAGGATAAAATAAATAGATAGCAAACGGGCTTTTTGGGGTTGGGGATAGAGGGACTTGAACCCTCACGATTTTTAAAGTCGACGGATTTTCCTCTTACTATAAATTTCATTGTTGTCGGTATTGATATTGACATGTAGAACGGGACTCTATCTTTATTCTCGTCCGATTAATCAGTTTTTCAAAAGATTTATCAGACTATGGAGTGAATGATTTGATTAATGAATATTCTATTCGATTCTTTCTTCAACTTGGAATCGATTCACAACAATTCTTTTTATTTTTCATATAAATTGATTTTGCATATAAATAAAAAAAATACGGGTTCGAGTCGTCTTTTTTGGTTTTTCATTAGTATACCTATTTATTTTATATTTTATATAGGTATATCTTGCATCCTTTCTGGAGTTTCGATATAAGGATTCCTTTACCAACAGTCAACCCCATTTGTTAGAATAGCTTCCATTGAGTCTCTGCACCTATCCCTTTTTTATTATTCTCGCTTGTTGAACCTTTGTTTATTTTCGTAAAATAATAGGATTTGGCTCAGGATTGCCCATTTTTCATTCCGGGGTTTCTCTGAATTTGAAAGTTATCACTTAGTAGGTTTCCATACCAAGGCTCAATCCAATCCAATTAAGTCCGTAGCGTCTACCAATTTCGCCATATCCCCTTTGTGTCTTGAGATTAGGATCTCATTAGGATGCACTTCCTTCCCCCTTTCTCCTTCCCTTCCTTTCCCCTTTCTTTCATTTATTTATTTTCTTTCTTTTTATGCGAAAACCGTTGAATTTAGTATTGAATTTAGTAGATATAGATACTGATTCTTATATCGAAGGGTCTTTACCTATTTTATTTCTTGTTTGTTTATCTTCTTTCGTCTCTATCGGAGACCCGTATTTATTTGGTCCAATCAGAAAATATTTTATCATTTCTGTATTCGCAATTCAATATAGATGGATATTCCATAACATATATATGCCCCCCTTACTCTCAGTTTTCTCAGGCAATTTACTCGAACGGTCGATTTTTTTTTTTTTTTTCGTCTTAGCTTCCGCCTTTATGAATGAAAACAAAAGAAAGGAGTCTCTCATCTCTCATTATGATCTGGATTTCATTTCTATGGGTTGCATCTTTTCTTTTTTCTTTAATTTTATTTTTATTCTTATTCTTTTATTAGACTATCCTATATAACCATAATAAGATAACTAAAAAAATAAAAATAAAAATGAAAATTGAATTTATTCATTATTAAAATTTATTCATTTTAAAATTTATTCATTATTAATTATTTATTTTCTAGTATAATAGCATAATAGCTAGAACTAATTATTCCATTCATTTCTATTTCGACTTCGAAGATAATTCGAATTAGTTAGTCTAAAAAACAAAGTTTCATTCTAATTATTTAGACTTATAACGTATCATTTATATAATGATAATATATATATAAATTATATATAAATATAAATTATATATAAATGCATAAAAATATTTTCACTATAATTATCTAATTATTAGACTCTATTTATAATTCTAAACTAAATATAAATAAATTAAATATATATTAAATCTATATTAAATATAAATAAATATTAAATATAAATAAATTAAATCTATATTAAATCTATCTATCTATATTAAAATTAAATCTATCTATTAAATTAAATCTATATCTATATCTATATAAAAAAAAAAAATTATATATAATTTAAATGTAAAATATACTAAAAATATACTAAAAAATACTAAAAATATAAAATAAAAAATATAGTAATATTATACTTAGTATACTAATATTATACTAATATATATATAATACTAAATTATATATATAATACTAAATAGAATATAATACTAAATAGAATAGAATACTAAATAGAATAGACTAATAGAATAAAGATAACATATAATAAAATAAATATAAAATAAAAATATATAATATAGAGATAAATAATAAATAATTATAAAAATTATAAATATATTTATAATTTATTTTTATAATTTTTATAATTATAATAAAATTAGAATTAAATTATAATAATATTATTATAATTTAATATTATTAAATATAATGTTATTAAATATTAATATGATTAAATTAAAATATGATTAAATTAAAATATCATTTTTAATATGATTAAAATATAATCAAATAGAATGATTAAAATATAATCAAATAGAATTATATTATTCTATTCTTAATTATTATATTCTATCAATATTAGATTGAATATTAGATTGAATCTACCATTATTATATATTATTATATATTATTATATATCATTATATTAAATATGATTATATTAAATATGGCATAAATTATGTATGGCATAAATATGGCATTTAAAATTTAAAATTCTAGTTTTTCTAAATTCTAGTCTATAATTCATATTAATAATTCATAGTAATTATGAATAACTAATAGATAGTTAATAGATAAGATCGTAATAGTTTGCTGAATTCCTATGGATACAAAATTTCTATTATTTGAGCCCGCTTAGCTCAGAGGTTAGAGCATCGCATTTGTAATGCGATGGTCATCGGTTCGATTCCGATAGCCGGCTTTCTCTATTTGTTTGCTTTTTTACTTTTTTACATGATTGATAATGTTTTTTTGAAATCAAAGAACATTGAAAAAGCTTTTTCCCCTTTTCTTTCCAAAGGTCAACGATCCGTTTATTATGTCGTAGAAACTTTCAATTAGGAATAAAATTGGAGGAGTTAGATCTTTGCAGAATAAATCAAGAAAAAAAAAAAGGAAACTTTTTTTGGTTTAATTTTTAGATTTTAATTTTTATATTTTATATTTAATATATATTTTATATTTAATATATTTATATATTATATATATTTTATTTTAATTTCTATTTTTTGTATACATTATATACAATATACATTATATACAATACAAAAAAGTATGGATATTGATCCAATTCATCTCATTAATATTTGTAGTACAATCCTTCAGTCGATTTCGCTTCATTTAGTTCAGTTTTAATTTAGGTTTATGAAATTTCAATAAAATTCAAATTAATAAGGAGTCTTTATGTCGCGTTACCGAGGGCCTCGTTTCAAAAAAATACGCCGTCTGGGGGCTTTACCGGGACTAACTAGTAAAAGTCCTAGAGCCGGAAGCGATCTTAGAAACCGATCGCGCTCCGGTAAAAAATCTCAATATCGTATTCGTTTAGAAGAAAAACAAAAATTGCGTTTTCATTATGGCCTTACAGAACGACAATTACTTAAATACGTTCGTATTGCCAGAAAAGCAAAAGGGTCAACAGGTCAGGTTTTACTACAATTACTTGAAATGCGTTTGGATAACATCCTTTTTCGATTAGGTATGGCTTCAACTATTCCTCAAGCCCGCCAATTAGTTAACCATAGACATATTTTAGTTAATGGTCGTACAGTAGATATACCAAGTTATCGCTGCAAACCCCGAGATATTATTTCAGCGAGGGATGAACAAAAATCTAGAACTCTGATTCAAAATTATCTTGATTCATCCACCCATGAGGAATTACCAAAGCATTTGACCCTTCACACATTACAATATAAAGGATTAGTCAATCAAATAATAGATAGGAAATGGGTCGGTTTGAAAATAAATGAATTGCTTGTCGTAGAATATTATTCTCGTCAGACTTAAACCTAACTAAAATAACAAAACAAGGGTTCTGCTCCCTTTTCACCTGAGTTAAGGTTAAGTAAAGGAAGACAGGGTAAGGGATTTGATTCGGAAATTTTATTTTTCTCCTATTCATGTATGATAGATCCGTAGGTAGATTTTCATCCCCTGTACGCTATTTTACGTATTCCGTATTAAAAAGAAATTGGGAATAGAGAATCTATATCAAAGAAGGGTCTAACTCTTTAGTATCTGTTCTTATTTGATTTGATACATTGTAGTCAGTTACATTGGCGAATTAGGTGAAGGTGCGGAAAGAGAGGGATTCGAACCCTCGGTAAACAAAAGTCTACATAGCAGTTCCAATGCTACGCCTTGAACCACTCGGCCATCTCTCCTACATAATTATTATGGCCGATAACCCGAGCGAATAGCGAGTTATTCATATTAGATTGTTCGAGAGGTACGAACAATATCAATTCTAACTAGAAAACTAGCTATAAAAATAGAAAACTTTTCATCACTTTTTTCAGCACTTTTTCTTTAGCCTCCCGACTCGAAGAAATTTTTTTGTGAGGGGGCTGTTAAAAATAAATAATATAATACGATAAACATATACCATATATATCTATTCATGTTTGCGAAAAAGGCACTCCCATCTTTTTTCTGATATTTCTACCGGACTGGATTAAATCAATGAATTGAAACGAATCAAATCAATCGATTGGTTTTTTTTTTTTAGACTATGCTTAATGGATATTTTTAGTTCATAATTCTCTTTAGACTCTAATTCCCCATTTCTATAAGAATTCTAAAATTCTTTTCCAGTTTTAGATCTCTCAACAACAACCTCTTACTCTGTAAATCTATTACAAATTCATAAATCCTCTAAGGGATTTTTATATTTGATTATATGTTGTATACCTGCTATGCACAAAACACAAAAAAGGGCAGTTATTTTATTTTCATCATAGAACGATTATTCGATTATTTTTCCTCTTTTTATCATAATTTAATCAAAACTTCTCTAATTTTGCTAATCTATCCTAATCCGTAGGATAAATTTTTTGATTCTTCAACTTCGATGAAATCGTAATAATTCTTTTTTCTTTTTATATTTTATTCTTATACTAATAAATTCTTATACTAATAAATTTGGATGAAATAAAATAGGATTCAAATATTTCTTTTTTTTTTTTTTTCTTGATTCCTGCCAAAAAAATTGAAGTAAAGTAGAGGGCTATATCTTTTTTTTTTTTTTTTTTATGGAATGGGTCTGCTTTTATGTTATTTCGTACTGTACGCTTCCTTTGTTTGTGAGATCCTTTTTTTTTTCTCACGAAGGGGTAATGAAAAGAGTTATAGAATGGATTGCTACCTATGCCTAGATCGCGGATAAATGGAAATTTTATTGATAAGACCTTTTCAATCGTAGCCAATATCTTATTACGAATAATTCCGACAACTTCAGGAGAAAAAGAGGCATTTACTTATTACAGAGATGGTGCGATTTGATTATTATTATATAATTATAATTATTTTATATATTTTAATTATTTTATATATATTTTTTTTTTTATTTTTATTTTACCGCTCTTAGTCTTAGGAAAAAGACACATGATTCGGAATAGAAAAAAAAAAAAAAAGACTATTGAAAAAAAAAAAGAAATCTACGCTTGTTGAAGGTGAAGTTTATAAATAAAGCAATTCCTTCTGTCGTGTATCCCCGATTAATGCAACCTCAGATGCTTCAATTGTTGATTCGAGTATTGAGCGAAAGGTTACACCTATGGGTCTGTATTGTGGGTCAACCCTACTACACTAGTACCAATAGGCGGCATAGAGGAAGAAGCACTACATCTAGGAATCAACAACACGAAAACTTTGTTATTGTTATAAAGGATTCCCTTTCCTTATCGGGATCGGAACTAAGAGAAATGGTTGGGACAACAAACATCCATCTTGTTCGTACTTTGGATACCCATATAACCATCGAAGATTGTTGAAGTGACTAATTCCTGGAAATTAAGGAGCGTTGAGAACAAAGAAATTGTTGGAGTTTACTTTATTTATCTAGTACGAACACGCTTGATGGTAAGAAAAGATCTTTTGCAAGAGGGTTGGCTAGAGATTTCTTGTAAAAACATTAGCCCCGCTCAGTTCATAATGACAATATTTCGACCTTTTTTTTAATTCCATGGATTATTCTCATTATGCACATAAAGGAGGAGCCGTATGAGGTGAAAATCTCACGTACGGTTTTGGAACGGAGAATTCGTTGAATCGAATGACGACCGTAACGGATGTCGGCTCAATCCGAAGGAAATTATGCGGAAGCCTTACAGAATTATTATGAAGCTATGCGACTAGAAATTGATCCCTATGATCGAAGTTATATACTCTATAACATAGGCCTTATCCACACAAGTAACGGAGAACATACAAAAGCTTTAGAATATTATTTTCGAGCACTAGAACGAAACCCGTTCTTACCACAAGCTTTTAATAATATGGCTGTGATCTGTCATTACGTGCGACTATCTCCACTATAGAAATAAAAAAAAAAAGGAAAGAAAGAGCAAATACGCTAGTAAATAAAT
>NW_028322815.1:0-10000 GCF_047325235.1 Durio zibethinus | reverse complement strand
AAAAAGAAATCTACTGTTCCAATTTCATCTCTATCGAATTTTAATATCAGAATAGTGGATATAGTCACGATTCAATGGGTTAGATCCACTTACTTTTTCTTTTGTTGATTTCTAATCTTTACAATTCTTTACAATGGATTTGATTGGAATAATATAATGCAAAATAAAAATAAAAATATATATATATATTTGTCAATTCAAGAGACGACTTATCATTATTCATTATAATAAACAAATGTTCAACTTTCTTTTAGAATTACTCTACTCTAACTCATTAGAATAATAACTTATTAGATAATAACTTATTAGAGTTAAATTATACAGTTTCTAATTAAATTATTATACATATACAGTTGGTTTTTTATTACCAATAAAAACAACACCCCTATTCTTCGTTTAAATATGAATACTACTATTTCACTGGAGTTTTATGAAAAAAAAAGCCAAAAGCCCCTTATCGGATTTGAACCGATGACTTACGCCTTACCATGGCGTTACTCTACCACTGAGTTAAAAGGGCCGTTCGATTCAATTACTGAATGAATCGATAAGATCTATTTATATATATATATATAAGTATAAGTTATATATATATAAGTATATGCAGTAGACTCATAGTGGCTAGTAGCTCATTCAGGAATGAGAATTCTAATTTACTTAACGTGTAGAGGGTAAAATGGGTTTATTGATATTGGATTTGATAAATATCAATGCAATGAATTGTTTCAAGGCCGATCATAATTGGCTTATCAGAACAGAACGAAATTCATTTATTTGATTTGATTAATAGATGTACCTTAGCAATTCGACATGGATCCAATATATTTTATCGAAACATGTGATGAAGAGATTTGCTTTGTCCACCGAACCCAATTTTTAGAAAAAAAAAAAAACACACATAATTTTCGATAACTTCTTGCTCCCTCTTCCCAAAATTCCAGATTTACTTTTTGTTAATTTCCTGGCTTAGTGTGAGATAGAAATACGCCTGTCTCGTCTTAATCTTAATAATGAGTGAATCAATGAATGAAAGTGGAAGAAATGAAGAATGAAAGTGGAAGAAATGAAGTTTAACTCCCCTTTTTATGTTTATGTCAGACCAATCACTTCCCGAAAGGATCTTATACTTTGTATTATTAATATAATCTAGTTTCTTTTTATAATATCGATTTATATAATATAATAATATAATAGATTGAATTTATCTAATTTATTTCTATATCTAATTTATTTCTATATAGAATAGAGTGGCGATTCAAATGAATGATTTATGAGTATAAATCATGAATCAAAAATGGAAAATCATAAAAGATGGAAAAAGCTTTCGGATCTAGTCATATCATTCCATTATATTGACAATTTCAAAAAACTGTTCATACTATGAGCATAGTATGATGTCGGTCAGGCAAATATGCCCCCATCGTCTAGCGGTTCAGGACATCTCTCTTTCAAGGAGGCAGCGGGGATTCGACTTCCCCTGGGGGTAGGGTACTACGAAAGGAAGTTGATCATGGATTATCAATAAACCTATAATTGATTCTTCCTGGGTCGATGCCCGAGCGGTTAATGGGGACGGACTGTAAATTCGTTGGCAATATGTCTACGCTGGTTCAAATCCAGCTCGGCCCAATAATTCGCTGATCCGCCATAACATAAAATGCCCATTTTTTTGTATTTTGTTTTCCAGAAAAGCCAAACAAAAAAATTAGGGAAGAATAAAAAAAGTCCAATTTTCTGATATATCCATCCCTACCGCTATTTGTTTTTTATTTGTTCTATTTATTTGTTCCCATAAATTCTGACCTTGATAATGATCTAGATTCATATCAGGATCATTAAGTATAAAGTTTAATGAAAAGAAAGAGTAAAGTAAAGAAAAAAGACTCTTTTTTTTTTTTTCATTTTAAAATTGATTATCGATCGATTTGGCAATAACGAAAGGATTACTAGTAACTAGTAATCCGCGTTGCTCTCACTAAAGCGCATACCCGTATGGATATCAATATATCACTCGCGCCTTTGTTTGTTACAACACGGCGATTCGAATCTAAAATTTAAATAGAAAATGGCTTGAATGAAATCATAAGAATATCTATGCTGTACACTTTTCTTTATTGCCCTGGGATTGTAGTTCAATTGGTCAGAGCACCGCCCTGTCAAGGCGGAAGCTGCGGGTTCGAGCCCCGTCAGTCCCGACGGATACAATAAAAAAAAAATACATCAATTGATCCCTCCATTTTCTGTGAAAGGGAATACAAATGAAAGAATTTCATTCCCAAGGATAGCCTTTTTTATTTATTTTTTCCTTTCCATTTTTTGTTGGGGTTTATTTGTAAACTATTTGTAAACGGTGAAAGTGGAAAAGCAGTCAGATGATACATCATCAGATGATTGTACAAGGAAGGCGGTAGATTATCGAAAAGAAAGAGTGGAAAAGAATATATAGAAATAAAGGAAAGGAATTCTTTTGATTGGGCCAGGAATCCAATTTTGTATTCGGTGTGGATAAAAGAGCTTCCTATGTTATACTATTCAATTCTCGACGGTGAATCGATTTGATAGCTTAGATATTGTTATTCATGATATTGATCCGATTCGATGTCATTGAAATGTAAGTCATCGCATTGAATTTACAAGCGACAAATTTATCATCTCTATGGGATTAAATCCCGAGTTATTGCGAAGTAAAAAAAACAATGAAATTATGGAAGTAAATATTCTCGCATTTATTGCTACAGCGCTGTTCATTCTAGTTCCTACCGCCTTTTTACTTATAATATACGTAAAAACTGTCAGTCAAAGTGATTAATTTGAATGAAACTTGACTTTTTATCAAGGATTTAAGAAAAAAAGGATTCCAATTTCACGTCTTAAATAAATTAAATAAAATGAATGGACTAGAATCAGCAGTATCCTATCAAACTCGATAGTATGGTAGAAAAAAAATATGAATCTTTCTACCATACTATCCATATCTATTATTGTAATGTATAAAGATACAAGCTTAATATAGATGAATCTACAATATGTATCTTCATACATGTCGATATCAATTAAATATATGTAATGAAATATATGTAATGTACATAGTATCTCAATTTTATTTCTTCGCTTGATCTATTTTATTTGTGTTGATTTCAATCAATCTGAAATAATTGAAAGGCAAGTCTTACGATTTTCTAATTCTTTCATTTCATGGAACCGATTTTTAATTTAACTTCTTTTCTTTGATCCATGATATGAAATGAGTCAATAAAGCATGGCATAAATAAAATTCCTAAAATAATAAATAAAACAGGGGGTAAGTGTGCAATATGTGACTACACTAAGGCAAGATCTTATTAAATAAAAGAACTACTTTTTTTCTCTTTGAACAGTAACAGTAAAGAGGGAAGGAAATAAAAACAAACAAATACAGAAAAAAAAAAGGGGGGGGGGGTTCCTTGTCCCTCATTGTCCATATATAACTCTGGTAAGAGCTGGTTCATCAAAATAGAAAATTTAGGAAGAATTCTTTTTTTTTTTTAATAAATTGCCTATCATCCGTATCCCTTTTACTTTCGAAATACGAACATGGGAATTATTGAAATGTTTGTTTGATTTTGATTGAAAGGGTATTATTCATAGAATACATTACTCCACTAGAATCCAAGAATTTCGAAATGAAGACTAATAAAATAGTTAAAAAGGCTTTGCAAAACGATCTAGAAAACAATTGATACGGTTTGATTCCTCAACCCAATTAGAAGTACCCCTAGAGTCCACTTCTTCCCCATACTACGAGTGAAAGGGAAAATGTAAAGACTACCATTAAAGCAGCCCAAGCAAGACTTACTATATCCATGTGTATTATGTCCCCTAATTTCTATGAATATGAAACAAATAGGAAGGAATTTTTCCATTATTGTTCACTAATAATAGTGGAATTACCGGTGCAGAGTCAAAAGGAAAAGGGAATTCTGACACACCACCGTTGATGAAACACTTCAATAAATCCGCTTATAACAAGTTCTTATATGATTTCTAGTAAAATCGAGAACCATTAAGCACAAGCAAAATACGCAGTAACACTTTTGGAAGTATCAAAAGAATGTTACTCACATGTAGCAATAATAAGACTTCTTCTTTCTTTTGGTGTCCCTTATTAAGTAAAAGCCAATTATCCATCCAATCTAATATTGATTGGATGCCTGAACACTCAGAGACTTTCATCAGTCTGTATACAAAGTATCTTCCAACCCTTCTACAACCATTCATTAGTTAATTAAACACTCCCGTTATCCAATCTAATTCAAGACTCCGATAGTAGCCCCTCTATTAGTAGGGGAGGGGCTACCATATCAAGATTTACTCATTCCCTTCCACTACTCTAGTTTTTCCTTGAATCCTAGACGTAAGGATTTACAACACTTTAGAAAACAAAACCTCCGGAAGTTTATAATCAAGTTTATAATCAAGAAAGTATCAAGAGTCCTTTTCTTACACTTGTTTTTGCCGGAGAAAATTGGTCGAGTTATATCAGCAAAACAGAATATAGGATTTCGCGTTTTTTGTTGATCAGGCGACACCCGGATTTGAACTGGGGAATAAGGGATTTGCAGTCCCCCGCCTTACCGCTCGGCCATGTCGCCAAAAGGCTACAAACAAAAAAATGAGAGTATCCCCTTTTTATTTTTAGATTGGATCCATACCTTCAATTGGTTATAGTATCTCAAGACACACAATATCTAAAAACAAAAACTTTCCCTTTCTTTTTTCTTTTCTATTGAAAAAGAAAATGTGGATTCTCAGTTACAAAAGTAAAAATGCAGGACAAAAAAATTGGAACCATTAACTATTAACTATTGACGGCAAATTTATGGACGATTCTTCTTCACTTGTCTTTCTCTAATGGTATAAGAAAATAAAAATGGATACATAACTAATTAGTATTGATTTTTTTTTTCAATTTTTCAATTCAATAAAAAAACTTTCTTAATTTCAATTATAAATTATATAATTATAAATTATATTATAATAATATAACAGCAATTATGAGTCTATGTAAACCCCCGAACATAAGTTGTTACACAGCTCTAGTTATCTAATGAGGTATTTTATCTATCTAGATATGATGTCCATAGGGAATCAGCAAGAAATTATCGTGTTTCAATTTTTCATTGAATAGATTAAAATTAAAGAAAAAATAGAATTTTTGATAGAGCACGCCATGTGTTGTCTCCACTAGAGAGCTATAATGGAATAAAAAGAAAAGAGGAAAGACATATATAAATAGAAATGCTATATCTGCATATGTTTAATAAATACAAGCCCTCTTTTCGTACGCACTTCAATCATATTCTAAATATTCTACTAAAAAATAAAAAACTAAAAAATGGGTAAAAACATCTCTCTTCTCTGCGAATCATTTTTTGAACAGAACAATGGAATCTATGAAAAAATTAAGTGCTAGAAAAATCAACTCTCTCCCGATATATATTTTATGATTATTTTGTCTTTATCTCAACGAACAGATCAAATCAGGAATTCATTTCATTTTTCTGGTATTCAATCGGATTGGAATATGGAATATCATAATAATGGTAGAAATTGAATTATTATTTTTTTTTTTGATATTCTATACAAAACTCCATAAGGCTAAATGGCATTTATCAATTCTTTTATGTAGCTGTTTGTTATAAATATAAATTAAAATTTGAGTATAATTTTTCTTCTTCCGTTCATACGCATTTCATACATTCCATATATATTATATGGTATATGGAGTTAGATAAAATTTCATGTGATTCAGTAAACAGAATAGAAATTCAATTCCATCATTATTAGATCGATTCATATGATTCGATGAAGAATGAGAAAAGAATGGGATTTTTTTGATAAATGGGAAATTCAAAATGCTCGGGAATGAAAATGGGGAAATGTATACAATACCTGGGTTGAATCAGATACAATTTGAAGGATTTTGTGGGTTCATGGATCGGGGCTTAACAGAAGAACTTGATAAGTTTCCAAAAATTGAAGATACAGATCAAGAAATTGAATTTCAATTATTTGTGGAAACATATCAATTGGTGGAACCGTTGATAAAAGAAAGGGATGCTGTATATGAATCACTCACATATTCTTCTAAATTATATGTATCCGCAGGATTAATTTTGAAAACCAGTAAGGATATGCAAGAACAAACAATTTTTATTGGAAACATTCCTTTAATGAACTCCCTCGGAACTTCTATAGTAAATGGAATATACAGAATTGTGATCAATCAAATATTGCAAAGCCCCGGTATCTATTATCGATCAGAATTGGATCCTAACGGAATTTCGGTCTATACTGGTACCATAATATCAGATTGGGGGGGGAGGTTCGAATTAGAGATTGATAGAAAAGCAAGGATATGGGCTCGTGTAAGTAGGAAACAGAAAATATCTATTCTAGTTCTATCATCAGCTATGGGTTCGAATCTAAGAGAAATTCTAGAGAATGTTTGCTACCCTGAAATTTTCTTGTCTTTCCTGACCGATAAGGAAAAAAAAAAAATTGGGTCAAAAGAAAATGCCATTTTGGAGTTTTATCAACAATTTTCTTGTGTAGGCGGGGATCCGGTATTTTCTGAATCCTTGTGTAAGGAATTACAAAAGAAATTCTTTCAGCAAAGATGTGAATTAGGAAGGATTGGTCGACGAAATATGAACCAGAGACTGAATCTTAATATACCTCAGAACAATACATTTTTGTTACCGCGAGATATATTGGCAGCTGCGGATCATTTGATTGGAATGAAATTTGGAATGGGTACACTTGACGATATGAATCATTTGAAAAATAAGCGTATTCGTTCTGTAGCGGATCTCTTACAAGATCAATTCGGATTGGCTCTGGTTCGTTTAGAAAATGTAGTTAGAGGAACTATATGCGGAGCAATTAGGCATAAATTGATACCGACTCCTCAGAATTTGGTAACTTCGACTCCATTAACAACCACTTATGAATCCTTTTTCGGATTACACCCATTGTCTCAAGTTTTGGATCGAACAAATCCATTGACACAAATAGTTCATGGGAGAAAATTGAGTTATTTGGGCCCCGGAGGATTGACCGGGCGAACTGCTAATTTTCGGATACGAGATATCCATCCTAGTTACTATGGACGCATTTGCCCAATTGACACGTCTGAAGGAATCAATGTTGGACTTATTGGATCCTTAGCAATTCATGCCAGGATTGGTCGTTGGGGGTCTCTAGAAAGTCCATTTTATAAAATATTTGAGAGATCAAAAAAAGCACAGATGCTTTATTTATCCCCAAGTCGAGATGAATATTATATGGTAGCGGCAGGAAATTCTTTGGCCTTGAATCAGGGTATTCAGGAAGAACAGGTTGTTCCGGCTCGATACCGCCAAGAATTCCTGACTATTGCATGGGAACAAGTTCATCTTCGAAGTATTTTTCCTTTTCAATATTTTTCTATGGGAGCTTCCCTCATTCCTTTTATCGAGCATAATGACGCGAATCGGGCTTTAATGAGTTCTAATATGCAACGCCAAGCAGTTCCGCTTTCGCGTTCCGAGAAGTGCATTGTTGGAACTGGGTTGGAACGCCAATTGGCTCTAGATTCAGGGGTTCCCGCTATAGCCGATCAAGAGGGAAAGATCATTTCTACCGATACTGACAAGATTATTTTATCGGGTAATGGGGATACTCTAAGCATTCCATTAGTTATGTATCAACGTTCCAACAAAAATACTTGTATGCATCAAACTCCCCGGGTTCAGCGGGGTAAATGCATTAAAAAGGGACAGATTTTAGCGGATGGTGCCGCTACGGTTGGTGGCGAACTCGCTTTGGGCAAAAACGTATTAGTAGCTTATATGCCATGGGAAGGTTACAATTTTGAGGATGCGGTACTCATTAGCGAGCGTCTAGTATATGAAGATATTTATACTTCTTTTCACATACGAAAATATGAAATTCAGACTCATGTGACAAGCCAAGGTCCTGAAAGAATCACTAACGAAATATCGCACCTAGAAGCCCATTTACTCCGCAATTTAGACAAAAATGGAATTGTGATGCTGGGATCTTGGGTGGAGACGGGCGATATTTTAGTAGGTAAATTAACGCCTCAGGTGGCGAAAGAATCATCATATGCTCCAGAAGATAGATTATTACGGGCCATACTTGGGATTCAGGTATCCACTTCAAAGGAAACTTGTCTAAAATTACCTATAGGTGGGAGGGGTCGAGTCATCGATGTGAGATGGATCCAGAAAAAAGGGGGTTCTAGTTATAATCCGGAAACGATTCGTGTATATATTTCACAGAAACGCGAAATGAAAGTAGGCGATAAAGTAGCCGGAAGACATGGAAATAAGGGTATCATTTCCAAAATTTTACCTAGACAGGATATGCCTTATTTGCAAGACGGAAGACCTGTTGATATGGTCTTCAACCCATTAGGAGTCCCTTCACGAATGAATGTGGGACAGATATTTGAATGCTCGCTTGGGTTAGCAGGGAGTCTACTAGATAGACATTATCGAATAGCACCGTTTGATGAGAGATATGAACAAGAGGCTTCGAGAAAACTAGTGTTTTCCGAATTATATGAAGCCGGTAAGCAAACAGCGAATCCATGGGTATTTGAACCCGAGTATCCAGGAAAAAGCAGACTATTTGATGGCAAGAACGGGGGACCCTTTTGAACAACCTGTTATAATAGGAAAACCTTATATCTTGAAATTAATTCATCAAGTTGATGATAAAATACATGGGCGTTCCAGTGGACATTATACACTTGTTACACAACAACCACTTAGAGGAAGGTCCAAGCAAGGAGGACAACGGGTAGGAGAAATGGAGGTTTGGGCTCTAGAGGGATTTGGTGTTGCTCATATTTTACAAGAAATGCTTACTTATAAATCTGATCATATTAGAGCTCGCCAAGAAGTACTTGGTACTATGATCATTGGAGGAACAATACCTAAACCTGAAAATGCTCCAGAATCTTTTCGATTGCTCGTCCGAGAATTACGATCTTTGGCTCTGGAACTGAATCATTTCCTTGTATCTGAGAAGAACTTCCAGATTAATAGGAAGGAAGCTTAATCGGAATGAATCAGAATTTGTCTTCTATGATCGACCGATATAAACATCAACAACTCCGAATTGGCTCAGTTTCTCCCCAACAAATAAGTGCTTGGGCCAATAAAATCCTACCTAATGGAGAAACCGTTGGAGAGGTGACAAAACCCTATACTTTTCATTACAAAACCAATAAACCGGAAAAGGATGGATTATTTTGTGAAAGAATTTTTGGACCTATAAAAAGTGGAATTTGCGCTTGTGGAAATTATCGAGTAATTGGAAATGAAAAGCAGGGCCCTAAATTTTGTGAACAATGCGGAGTTGAATTTGTTGATTATCGGATACGAAGATATCAAATGGGATACATAAAACTGGCATGTCCAGTAACTCATGTATGGTATTTGAAACGTCGTCCTAGTTATATCGCCAATCTTTTAGATAAACCTCTTAAAGAATTAGAGGGTCTAGTATACTGCGATGTGTGATTTGATCGAAATTATGATTTTACCGATTAGCAATGAGAAACTGTCATCCCATTCAATCGAATTGGGATGCCCTGGATCTGACATGACATGTCTCTTGGGAGGAGTAACATGAAGCTCAGAATTATGGGTGTATTCAATACTCCCAAATAAAAAGGGAATTGGTCTATGGTCGAGTCAGTAAAAATAAATAAATAGGAATTTTGAGTTGTACCTCGTGAAAAAAAAAGACTTCTTTCTTTTGTGGAATTAACCATTCTCATTTCTTTTAGTTCTTTTAGAAAGAAATGAAATTATGTTCAAGTAAACAAATATGTCATGGTTGCAGGAGTCTATACATCGCATATAGGCTTAGGCTTTAAGTTAAGGGCATCGTGGTATAACCGTCGAGGTAAGGTAAGGCAGGACCTAAGAGATCGAATGGAAGGGTA
>NW_028322814.1:37500-47111 GCF_047325235.1 Durio zibethinus | reverse complement strand
GTTTGGCAATACATGTATGGGAATCTATACAAAGGATAGCCAAAACTCTATACGGTTGATCTTTTGAGCCCGCTTCAAGCTAGATTGACTAATCAACCCGTCTTGGGGTAAAGACTTCTTCCACTTATGTTTTCTTCCACTTAACTCTTGTACATAGGAAATGAGATTAAATTTTTTTTTGTTTAATTTACTGCGAATTTATAAGCTGCTTTCTTTCACTCATATATAACTATCTAATTTAGTTTATCAACCTGAAGGATAATAAAATAACGAAGATATCTATTCAATCCATTCAGCTTATTTTATAGAACGAAAGGAATAGGGAAAAGAAAAGTTTATATTTCAACGAATCGCACGTAGAGATATTGATAAAACACATAGAGTTAATGGTATTTCATAACTAATCGATTGAGCAGCAGCTCGCAGACCACCTAAAAAGGAATATTTATTATTTGATCCGTATCCTGACATAAGAAGTCCAACAGGAGCAATACTTGAAATGGCAATCCATAAAAAAATACCGATATTGAGATCGGCTAAAATAAGGCGAGAGCTAAAAGGAATTACTGAAAAACTTAGTAAAATGGATATGACTGCTATAGACGGTCCAATACGGAATAAACGAGTATTTCCTCTAGATGGAAGAATATTCTCTTTGAAAAGCAGTTTTGTTCCATCTGCTAGAGCTTGAAGAATTCCCAAAGGGCCGGCGTATTCAGGCCCAATACGTTGTTGTATTCCTGCAGATATTTCTCTTTCTAACCATACAATTACTAGTACACCTATTGTGATTCCCAATACAAGAGTCAAAATAGGGACAAACATCCATATGATCCCATAGACCTCTTTTAAGGATTCCAATCTGTAAAAGGAATTGATATCTTCTACTTCTGTTGTATAAATTATCATTTCAACGATCAACTTCTCCCATAATGATATCTATGCTACCTAGTATCGTCATAATATCAGCCAATTTCATTCTTTTAACTAACTGAGGAAGAATTTGCAAATTGATAAAACCCGGCGGGCGAATTTTCCATCTCCAAGGAAAACCACTTTGATCTCCTATCAGAAAAATTCCTAATTCTCCCTTTGGGGCTTCCATTCTCGCATAAAGTTCTTGTCTCGGTAATTCAAATGTAGGAGAAGGTTTTTTACTAATGAATCGATATTCAAAATCATTCCATTCTGGATCCCTTTCTCGATCAAAACATCGGATTTCTAAATTCTCATAGGGACCCCCCGGAATTCCTTCCAGGGCCTGTTGAATTATTTTTATGGATTCCGTCATTTCACTGATTCGGACTAAATAACGAGCTAATGAATCTCCTTCTTTTTGCCACTGGATTTCCCAATCAAATTCGTCGTAACACTCATAATGATCAACTTTACGAAGATCCCATTTGATTCCAGAGGCTCGTAGCATTGGGCCGGATAGACCCCAATTTATTGCTTCTTCTCCACCAATAACCCCTACCCCTTCAACTCGTTCTAAAAAAATAGGATTTCGCGTAATAAGTTTTTGATATTCAACAATTCCTGTTAAAAAATAATCACAGAAATCCAAACATTTATCTATCCAGCCATAGGGTAGATCGGCCGCTACTCCTCCGATACGAAAATAATTATGCATCATTCTCATACCGGTGGCAGCTTCGAATAGATCATATACTAATTCTCTTTCTCTGAAAATATAGAAAAAGGGGGTCTGTGCACCAATATCGGCCATAAAAGGTCCAAGCCATAATAGATGAGAAGCTATACGACTCAACTCCAACATAATTACTCTGATATAGCTGGCTCTTTTAGGGACTTGAATATTGCCCAATTGTTCTGGTCCATTTACGGTTATTGCTTCCGTGAACATAGTGGCTAAATAATCCCAACGTGTTACATAAGGCAAATATTGTATAATTGTTCGGTTTTCCGCAATTTTTTCCATTCCTCTGTGTAAATAACCTAATATTGGTTCACAGTCAACAACATCTTCACCATCTAGAGTAACGATGAGACGAAGAACACCGTGCATTGATGGGTGGTGAGGTCCCATATTGACTATCATAAGGTCTTTTTCTGTAGCTGATAGATTCATAAGTTTTTCCTCGATTCATTCTTACATGAATTGTTGAAAACGAAAAGAAGTACATCAAAATGAAAAATATAATAAATCGACTAATTCAATCAAATTAACGATTTTTTGATTCCCGAATATCCAACTCACTAATTAATTCTTTATAACGTATGTTATTTTTCTTTGATAAATAAGACAGAAGCCGTTGACGTTTTCCTAGAATTTTACGTAGACCTCTCTGAGATAAATAGTCTTTTTTGTGCAATTCCAAATGTGAAGTAAGTCTTCGTATCTTATTGGTGAAACTGACTATTTGAAATTCAACGGACCCCTTGTTTTCTTCTTTTTTTTCTTGAAAAATAACTGAGATGAATGAATTTTTTACCATAAAACAAAAATTTCTCTCCCCCTTTTTTTGAATGTGAATTTTACTGATCAGTAATAATAATAATACCATTCATTTTAATATGCACAATGATTTTAAGTTCGTTATGAACTTTATAATTTTTTCAAATAAAATTAATCAATCCGGTTTTCAATCATAATATATGGAAAAATGTACCATTGACGAATTTTCAAACGCGGATACATATGTATCCTTACCATACTGAAACGACTGCCATTATTACTATTAAACCAATAGCGATTCATACAAGCTAAATCTTCTAATCGATAATTGGGCCAAAGAAAGAACTTTAATTTAATTAGTTTCTTTTTATCACTATCAAGATGTTTGTTTTTATTCAAAACTTGACCACAGTTTTTTACATTATTTAAAAATACTGGATTTCTATGCATACCATTTTTATCCCTTGAATTGAAAGAAATTCGAATTCGCAATTCTCTCCGGTGGTTAGGGGATAAAATATTTTCAGGAATAAACAAATCATAATGATTTTTGTCTTTATTTTCAGTCATTTTTTGATGTCTTGCAATGGATTCATCAAAATTATTTTTTTCAATATAGTTTTTTTTTTTGCGTCTTTTTTTTTTTTTGCGTCTTTGATTAATTTCATGTTTATTTTTATGAACCAATGAAATACTTATAGTTTGATATAGAATAAATTGTCCATCAATTTCTACATACCGGCGAATTGGTTCGATAATCAATACTCCTTTTTTGAGTAGGTATTGATAAGTTAAAAGTAACTTATCCGCCGAATCCATCAAAATATCCAGATTCGTTCCTCCTCTTCTAACAGAGTATAGAAAAGTTTCATTCATATTTATCAGGCCAAGAATGAAAGAATATGCTTTGATATTTTTGATTATTTTGTTCATCGAAAGAATCAGCATCCCATCCGAATTGAAAATACAAATACTTTTGTAGGAATAAACGAGCTTCTCTCTTGCTCTCGTCTTCCTTTCTATGTTTTTTTGATTTACCAGAATCTTCTTCAACATCTTTTTCTTGATTGTCTGATTTACCTTTTTCTTGATCTGATTTACCTTTTTCTTGATTGGATGATTTACCTTTTTCTTGATTGGATGATTTACCTTTTTCTTGATTGTATGATTTACCTTTTTCTTGATTGGATGATTTACCATAATCTTCTTCAACATCTTTTTCTTGATTGTATGATTTACCTTTTTCTTGATTGGATGATTTACCATAATCTTCTTCAACATCTTTTTCTTGATTGTATGATTTACCTTTTTCTTCATTGTATGATTTACCATAATCTTCTTCAACATCTTTTTCTTGATTGTATGATTTACCTTTTTCTTCATTGTATGATTTACCATAATCTTCTTCAACATCTTTTTCTTGATTGTATGATTTACCTTTTTCTTGATTGGATGATTTACCTTTTTCTTGATTGGATGATTTACCATAATCTTCTTCAACATCTTTTTCTTGATTGTATGATTTACCTTTTTCTTGATTGGATGATTTACCTTTTTCTTGATTGGATGATTTACCATAATCTTCTTCAACATCTTTTTCTTGATTTGAGAGAACGGATCTAAATTTTCTTTTTTTTTTTGCATCTGATACAAGATCCTCTTTTTTTCCATTAAAATTAAAATTGAAAAGAAGTAGTTTTATTGGTATGATCCATGGTTCAACCTTATATGCATTATATAGTAGCACAAATTCTGGGAAGAACCAAAGTTCCAGATTCGATATTTGATAATTATTAAAATTATTAATCACAGTCTTAATATTTTTCTTACTCTTGGTACTGGTTTTCTTACTCTTGGTACTGGTCTTCTTACTCTTGGTACTGGTATCGACCCAGGACTCAATATCGGTCTTATTTCTAAGACAAAAATTAAGAATTCTCCAATTAAAAAATTTTCTATGCGAAAATTTCCCCGTTTTCCCCGTTTTCCCCGTTAGATAATTATGGATAGGAATATCCCCCAATATATCAAAAAATTTTCGTTTATCCATGTTGTAATTATAAGGAATCTCTTCCCTCTTATTTACTTGTAATGGTGATCCATAAGTATATGAGTCCCTCATATCTTGATATATAATAAATATATATGATAATAAATTATATCTATAGTGTTTTTTAAAATTATCTTTTTTATATTTTTGTTCTTGATTCCGTTTTTGTTCTTGATTCAGTTTATATTCTTGATTCAGTAATGAATTCGCTTGAAAATCATTTTTTTTTTCGTAATGTATTAATCTTTCTTTTTCATCTGAATCCCATTTTGTTAAATCTTTATTTTGAGCCATATAGTGTTGATTGACTCTATTTCGCCATTGTTCTGGTACTAATCTAAGCCATATACTCTGAACTAAATCGTATTGATAATCGTATTGATAATGACTCCTTAACCAGTTTTTCCATTCCTTTATTCCAGAGATTTTTTGTCTTAACCCATAATGATGTTTTAATTGGGAATGAGATATTCCTTGTTCTTCAAAATAATCTTTTATTTCATTTTTAAGAAAAAGAGATGTTCCGTGATATTGAAGGATAGGTTTGAATTTAATAACTTGGGTTTGTGATAATTTGTAAAATACATATGCTTGTGAGAGGGAGGATAAGTCACAAAAAGCTTTTGCATTTTGATTTCTAATATTCGAAAGTGAGTTTTTTATATTTTTTATAGTTGAAATAAAATGAATTGTATTTTTATTTGGTTTATTAATTCTTTCTTGATTTGCTTCATTATTGTAAATGAATTTATCAATCATTTTTTTTGTTGATTCAAGAAAAAGTTGTGGATTGGGTCTTGGAATATTAATGATATATTTAATGATATATAGAAAAATATCTATGTATATCTTTTGAATAAAAAGTTTTATAAATAAATAGAATTTACGGATTAATCGAATATTTCTTCTTTTTAATATTTTCCAAAATTTTTTTGATGATTCTAATTTCTTGTCTTTTATAATTTTTTCTATTTGATTTTTGATTGTGTTTGTTCTCTCAGTCAGATCTTTTATCTTTTTTTCTGTTAATGAATAATTTGTCCGCTCCATAGATTGAATTTGAAGGGATGATTCGTCAATCATCTTATTACTGATTATCGAATCTTTTTTAGTTTCGCCCAAATCTTTTTTAGTTTCGCCCAATTCTTCTCTCAACTCCAAAACTGGATTTCTTTTTGAAAGTTTTTTTATTATTCCCTTTACAAATGGAATTTTTGTTTCTCCTGAGACTTTTCGAAACAATTTTTTTCCTTTTTTAAAAATTTTCCATTTTTCACTTTTTTTTTCTAGTTCGTTAAAAATAGGCTGAAAAAACGAAGGCCGTCTTCGAGGAGGACCGCAAGGTAAGTCACTTTCCAGTCCACAAGCTGTTAAAAAGCAAAAATCATTCTTTTTAACTTTCTTTTTTTTCATTGGATCTTTATGCTTTTTTTTCATTGGATCTTTATGCTTTTTTTTCATTGGATCTTTATGAGAGGGTTTCAGTTTAGATCCGCGCCAAGGTTTCAGGCGAAAAGGATATAGGATCTTGATCTGGATACCTTCTGATAACCAATTTTTTGGAAAGTCTTTTGTGGAGAATTGAAGACCATTATAAGTGCATTTAACATGTATTTCTCGCTTCCAACCCTTGAAATCCGTGGACCACTCAGGAATTTGAAATAATAATATACGGACAATGTTTTTAGCTATTATCAATGAAGGTAATAGAATATATTTTCTAAAAATCGATTGGGCTATTAACATGATGCCCCTTGGTCCTTGACCAAAAAAGACGATATCCCAAAATTCTGCTGCGTCCAGCAGGAAGTCATCTGCCTCTGACTCTTGTCTTCTTTTTTCTTTCTCTTTTTTGTCTCCTTTTTGTATCTCTTCTATGCTTTCTCTTCTTTTTTCTTCCTCTTTGTCTCTTTCTTGTATCTTTTCTATGCTTTCTCTTATCTCTTCGTCTTCTTCTCTTATGTCCTCCTCATTTTCTGTATAATCAGAAATTTGTGATTCTTTGTTTTTCCATATCCAATTTCGAGATATTAGTTTTATCAGCCAAGAAATATCAGAATACAAAGATCTGAACACTCTGAAGAAGAGGCTGTCTACTCTGTCAAAAAAAAGTGGGGAATGCACATTTGATTGAAACAGTTCCCCATTAATTATTTTACGTCTTTGGGCACGCACGGCACCTTTTATTATGTCTCGACGAAAATTCGGTTCTGGCGAATATTCCATCAAAGATAGGTCGTTTTCTATATCGTTTGGTAGAAAAAAATCATCCTTTAACTCCTCCTTAGAAAAAACTATTGCGTACCGGAAGATTCTTGAACGAATTGCATAATCTGTTATCATGTGTTCCTCGCCTCCTCTATGGTGTTGTTCGAAAATGTCGAGTAGTTTGTATGACCATCGAGGAACTTCTTTACTTATTTCTTTTATTCCATTACTTATTTCTTTTATTCCATTAGATTTTTTTATAATTGTTTGATTGTCGGGATTAGTTATAACTATATTGCATAAAAATTTCAAAATTTTGACTCGATCCTCGGAATCGATATTTCCCTGTTCATCTTCTGTTTCTGTCAATAAAGAAAGTTCTTTTTCTGTTGATAATGATTTGAGTGTATCTATTGTCTGTTCATCTTCTGTTTCTGTCAATAAAGAAAGTTCTTTTTCTGTTGATAATGATTTGAGTGTATCTATTGTCTGTTCATCTTCTGTTTCTGTCAATAAAGAAAGTTCTTTTTCTGTTGATAATGATTTGAGTGTATCTATTGTCTGTTCATCTTCTGTTTCTGTCAATAAAGAAAGTTCTTTTTCTGTTGATAATGATTTGAGTGTATCTATTGTCTGTTCATCTTCTGTTTCTGTCAATAAAGAAAGTTCTTTTTCTGTTGATAATGATTTGAGTGTATCTATTGTCTGTTCATCTTCTGTTTCTGTCAATAAAGAAAGTTCTTTTTCTGTTGATAATGATTTGAGTGTATCTATTGTCTGTTCAAATTCGTAATAATCAGTAGCAAGAAGTATAACATGAATCTTATTTATCCAAAACGGATCCGTGTTTGTTTTTTCACTTAAAGGTGAAAACAATTTTTTGATTCTTCCGCGGTAGGGTCCCTGCAAGAAAGGATCATATATTTTAGGCAAGTATTTTATTTTAGTTTCATTATTAGTTTCATTATTAGTTTCATTATTAGTTTCATTATTTCTTTTAGTTTCATTATTTCTTTTAGTTTCATTATTTCTTTTAGTTTCATTATTAGTTTCATTATTAGTTTCATTATTAGTTTCATTATTTCTTTTAATTTCATTATTTCTTTTAGTTTCATTATTAGTTTCATTATTAGTTTCATTATTAGTTTCATTATTAGTTTCATTATTAGTTTCAGTAGTAGTTTCTTCATTATTAGTTTCATTATTAGTTTCATTATTAGTTTCATTATTAGTTTCTTCATTAGTTTCATAATTAGAAAATCGAGTCCTTTTTTCAAGTATGCCCAGATCAAAAGATTCCTTATATAAATATTCCTTATCTAAATATTCGACTCTCTTTATAAACTCCTTACTTAAATTTATTCTTTTTAGTTCATTGATAAAACTCCAATCAGTATACGATTCGTCAGAAAACAATTCTTCTGGTGTGAAAAAATCTATTTGTTTTTGTACCATTTCTCCAAAAGCTGCTAAACTAGGTGGATATGTAAAAGAGATTTTTTCTTTTCCATCACTTCGACATGTATAAAAAAAATATTGTGACATTTCATTTTTTAGAGCATTGTCAAACCGATTATTTTTTATATATCGCCAAGGTCGATTCCGTTGTTTATAATCAAAAATAAGCGTCACAAGAGGTTTTTCAAACCATAATAATTTTTTATATTCTTTTTTTTCTGATATTATTTCTAACTTCGAATTTTCCTGATTCCCATCCAGATAAGAAGTTTCATAAACTGGGCTATTTTTATAGTCGGTCTCTTTCGAAAAAGGGTAATAAGAAAGATTTTCTTTGGTGGATACCTGTTCCTCCCCCCCTTTGGAAATAGTTTCTATTTCTATGTTTGTTTCTTCCTCCCTTTCCTCCAATTCCTTCAATTCCTCCAATTCCTGCCCTTTTCTTCGGCTTTGATGAATTCCTGTCAGTTTCTTAGTCAGCATGTGTGACGGTTTTCTACCTATAGAGTAAAGACAGGTAATAAAAAAGAGAAGAGTAAAGATTCGAGGAATAGACTTTGTAAGTTCGAATATAAGATGCCTATTAGATCGAATAACTATATAATACCTAAGAAAAGTCCTTTTTTGTATCCAGGCTAATACCACTCCAACCCATTTCATTAATAAAATTTTTTGTATCCAGACTAATACCAATCCAACCCATTTCATTAATAAAATATGACCAATTAAAAAACCAACAAAACTACTTATTACAAATAACATATTGGTGTTGTATCGAAACATATAAATGTTGACTAATCTGGCTAACATTGGACTTGGTAAAATGAAATGGTTGACTAATTGAAAAATTAAATTATGCAGGAATACACATTGAATCCTAAGATTACGCATTGAATTTCCGGCAGTCTCTCCTGCATAATAATCAAAAAAATCAAAATAGTCTTTGTCATTGTTCCAGAAGTAATAAAACCAAAGATACGGTAGAACTAGGACATTTAGTAGATGAGGTCTAATCAATGCTAAATGCAGAGGCTCATAGTAGATCGATATGAACAGCATGAGCTGTCCCATAAGAAAGCCAGTTGTTGCTGCTGCCCTCTTCTCGTTTCCTTCTTCTCCTTGTTCCATAACCCAAGTTTGTACAAGGAGGAGATAAGAGGGACCTAGGGATAATGTGGTCAGAAATCCATAATAGAGTCCGACCACAAGGACTGACAGGACTGAATTGATTATCCTCATGAATAAGGATATTAGATTACTCGGTATAAACGATTTGAAAATCATAAGAAACCCCCTAATTTTTTTTTTTTTGTTTTTTTTTTTTCTGGATTATTCATTATTATATGATATTATTCTCATCTGATTATTCATTTTGTCAATATAGTTTTTTTTTTTTTGCGTCTTTGATTAATTTGATGTTTATTTTTATGAACCAATGAAATACTTATAGTTTGATATAGAATAAATTGTCCATCA
>NW_028322814.1:0-32500 GCF_047325235.1 Durio zibethinus | reverse complement strand
CTCCATTGGAGAATTCAGACCTAAGCATTAATCGAGAAGCGATGGGGACGACGGAACCCGTGAATGCAGAGGATTCTATTGAAAACGAATCCTAATGATTTATCGGGTAGGATGGCGGAACAAACCAGAGACCACTTCATTTCTTTTTATTCTGTTCTGATTCTGAGAGGTCATGAGTTAACCCGACAACTGAAATAGATATTGAAAGAGTAAATATTCGCCCGCGAAAATTTTATTTTCATTTTAAAAATTTTATTTTCATTTTTTTTTTTTATTTTCATTTTAAAAATTTTATTTTCATTTTATTTGATTGTTAAATTTTTGTCGATCCGAGATGAATATGATAAAAAAAGACAAAACAAAATAAAGATTCGTTATAACATTATAACAAAAACAAGATAAGACATTATCTATAAATAGAATCCATGTTTAATTACTTATATATATATCCAATATATATCCAAACAAGATATACAAATTTATAATAGATCAGATAAAATCTCAAATAGATCAGATAAAATCTCAAAGCAAAGAATCCCAGGATTCAATCTATTATTCAGTAACTACCTATATATCTTAAGAATAAAATAAAATATTTTTTAGTCATTTTTTTCGCGAGGAGCTGGATGAGAAGAAACTCTCATGTCCAGTTCTGTAGTAGAGATGGAATTAATAAACAACCATCAACTATAACCCAAAAAGAACCAGATTTCGTAACCAACATAGAGGAAGAATGAAAGGAATATCTTATCGAGGTAATCGCATTTGTTTCGGTAGATATGCTCTTCAAGCACTTGAACCCGCTTGGATTACATCTAGACAAATAGAAGCGGGGCGCCGCGCAATGACACGAAATGTACGCCGTGGTGGAAAAATATGGGTACGTATATTTCCAGACAAACCAGTTACGGTAAGATCTACAGAAACACGTATGGGTTCGGGGAAAGGATCTCCCGAGTATTGGGTAGCTGTCGTTAAACCGGGCAGAATACTTTATGAAATGAGCGGAGTAGCCGAAAATATAGCAAGAAAGGCTATTTCAATAGCGGCGTCCAAAATGCCTATAAAAACTCAATTCATTATTTCAGGATAGGAATATAGAACCAAAGGAAAGAAGTCTTGGGAATAAAAAAAACAATTGCGGGTTTCCTTTTTTTTTTTTTTTGACAAACAATATTTCTTTTTTTCTTCGTCCTTTGTTCCATTGAAAGAAGAGATTAAAAAAAATGATTCAACCTCAGACCCATTTGAATGTAGCAGATAACAGCGGGGCCCGAGAATTAATGTGTATTCGAGTCATAGGAGCTAGTAATCGCCGATATGCTCATATTGGTGACGTTATTGTTGCTGTGATCAAGAAAGCAGTACCAAAGGCACCTCTAGAAAGATCAGAAGTGATCAGAGCTGTAATTGTACGTACTTGTAAAGAACTCAAACGCGACAACGGTATGATAATACGATATGATGACAATGCTGCAGTTGTCATTGATCAAAAAGGAAATCCAAAAGGAACTCGAATTTTTGGGTGCGATCGCCGGGGAATTGAGACAGTTAAATTTCACTAAAATAGTTTCATTAGCTCCTGAGGTATTATAAGACGAGACCTCAATTCAATATAGTTATAGTATTTAAATTAGAGTATTTAAATGACATAGATTAATTAGTAGATTGTGTCTCACGTATATACCTTTACTAAGTAAAAAAAAAAAAAGAACATGTTGGTTATATCAAAATTCGGGAGCAACAATAATTTTAGTTTACCATGGGTAAGGACACTATTGCTGACATAATAACTTCTATACGAAATGCTGACATGAATAGAAAAGGAACGATTCGAATAGGATCTACTAACATCACTGAAAACATTGTTAAAATACTTTTACGAGAAGGTTTTATCGATAACATAAGGAAACATCGGGAAAGAAACAAATATTTTTTGGTTTTAACCCTACGGCATAGAAGGAATAGGAAAGGACCATATAGAACTATTTTAAATTTACGACGGATCAGTCGACCCGGTCTACGAATCTATTCTAACTATCAACAAATTCCTAGAATTTTAGGCGGGATGGGGATTGTAATTCTTTCTACTTCTCGGGGTATAATGACAGACCGGGAGGCTCGACTAGAAGGAATCGGCGGAGAAATTTTGTGTTATATATGGTAATCTGTCTAACATCCGAATTGTATCCGAATCCGAAACTTTCCATTTGTGAAAAAAAAAAGCACGGGTTGTCTAATAGAACTCCTCCTGCCCTACAGTAGTTGATACGTCAAGGAAGTTTTACCTGGAATAAAAGAACAAAAATGGATTCATGGAGGTTTAATTAGTGAATCACGTCCACTCCAGATTCCTTTAGATAATGAAGATCTGATTCTAGGTTATGTTTCAGGAAGGGTCCGATCGAGTTTTATACGTATACCACCGTGGGATAGAGTCAACAAAAGTGAAGTAAGTGCTTATGATTCAACCAGGGGGCGTATAATTTATAGACTCCGCAACAAGGATTCGAACGATTAGGTAGTTTTTTCAACTTCAAGATTCCTTTCAGGGGGATCCAATTCAAGGTTCAAAAATTTCAAGAAACTTATTTTCTTCCAATAAGTAGATTCGGAAAAATTTAAGGAATAACAACTATGAAAATAAGGGCTTCCGTTCGTAAAATTTGTGAAAAATGTCGACTAATCCGTAGGAGGGGACGAATTGTCGTAATTTGTTCCAACCCGAGACATAAACAGAGACAAGGATAATCTTTCTATTCTAAAAAGAACTCCTTAAAGTTAAAGAAAAGAAACTAATCTTAAAGAAAGCGATGAACAAATAAAAATAGAAGATCTGTTTTGACATGAAATGGATATATCCATATATCTCTGACTTATCCTTATGAAATGATAAAATATGGCAAAACCTATACCAAAAGTTGGTTCACGTAGGAATGGGCGCAGTAGTGCACGGAAAAGTGCACGTAGAATACCAAAAGGAGTTATTCATGTTCAAGCAAGTTTCAACAATACCATTGTTACTATTACAGATGTACGGGGTCAGGTAATTTCTTCTTCCTCCGCCGGTACTTGTGGATTCAAGGGTCCAAGAAGAGGGACTCCTTTTGCTGCTCAAACCGCAGCGAGAAATGCTATTCGAGCAGTAGTAGACCAAGGTATGCGACGAGTGGAAGTTCTGATAAAAGGTCCTGGTCTCGGAAGAGATGGAGCATTACGAGCTATTCGTAGAAGTGGTATACTATTAAGTTTCGTACGGGATGTAACCCCTATGCCACATAATGGCTGTAGACCTCCTAAAAAAAAACGTGTGTAGAAATAAACACTAAAGAGATTTCAAGAGAAATAAATGATTCAATGATCTGATCAAATAAAATAATATTACTATGGTTCGAGAGAAAGTAAAAGTCTCTACTCGGACACTGCAGTGGAAGTGTGTTGAATCAAGAACAGATAGTAAGCGTCTTTATTATGGACGCTTTATTCTGTCTCCACTTATGAAAGGCCAAGCCGACACAATAGGCATTGCGATGCGAAGAGCTTTGCTTGGAGAAATAGAAGGAACATGTATTACACGTGCAAAATCTGAGAAAATACCACACGAATATTCTACCATAGTAGGTATTCAAGAATCAGTACATGAAATTTTAATGAATTTAAAAGCAATTGTATTGAGAAGTAATTTGTATGGAACTCGTAACGCCTTTATTTGTGCCAAGGGTCCCGGATATGTAACTGCTCAAGACATCATCTTACCGCCTTCTGTGGAAATCGTTGATAATACACAGCATATAGCTAGCCTAACCGAACCAATTGATTTGTGTATTGGATTACAAATCGAGAGAAATAGAGGATACGGTATAAAAACGCCAAAGAACTTTCACGACGGAAGTTATCCTATAGATGCTGTATTCATGCCTGTTCGAAATGCGAATCATAGTATTCATTGTTATGGGAATGATAATGAAAAACAGGAGATACTTTTTCTAGAAATATGGACAAATGGAAGTTTAACTCCTAAAGAAGCACTTCATGAAGCCTCTCGGAATTTGATTGATTTATTTATTCCCTTTCTAGATGCGGAAGAAGAAAACTTACATTTAGAAAACAATCAACACAACGTTACTTTACCTTTTTTTCCTTTTCATGATAGATTAGCTAAACTAAGAAAAAAGAAAAAAGAAATAGCATTGAAATATATTTTTATTGACCAATCAGAATTGCCTCCCAGGATCTATAATTGTCTCAAAAAGTCCAATATACATACATTATTGGACCTTTTGAATAACAGTCAAGAAGACCTTATGAAAATTGAACACTTTCGCATAGAAGATGTAAAACAAATATTGGGCATTCTAGAAAAGAAGTAGAAAAGCATTGCGAAATTGATTTACCAAAATTTTAAATCCATTGGATTTAGGATTTATTTCATTTTTTTTTTTTTTACTTTAGAAAATTAGAAAAAAAAAAAAAAAACGAAAATGGATTTTGAACCTTCAGCACAATCCATATATTGGGACCAGAATTGAATAAATGTATCTAGGGAGAATTCACTTTGACTTTGAAGTGACTACTCCCTAGATACGCACATCATGATATTTTATTTTAAAATTGATTCAATTTAAAAAAGACCTAAAGTTAGGGATTTATCAATCGGTAATGTTGCTCCAATACCCAACCAAAGGGCCACCGCAGTACCAATCAAAAAAACGGTTGTCGCTACTGGACGACGAAATGGATTTTGGAATTTATTAACATTTTCCAAAAAAGGTACTGTTAATAATCCCGCAGGTACTGAAACCATTAAAAGAACACCCAATAACTTGTTAGGTACTGTACGAAGTATTTGAAATACAGGAAAGAAATACCATTCAGGTAATATTTCCAAAGGAGTTGCAAATGGATCCGCGGGTTCACCAATCATTGAAGGTTCTAGAACCGCTAAGCCTACGTTACAAGCAATAGTACCGAGAATTACTACTGGAAAAATATATAAAAGATCATTGGGCCATGCGGGTTCCCCATAATAATTATGACCCATACCTTTAGCTAATTTAGCTCTTAATACAGGATCGTTCAAGTCAGGTTTTTTTGTTATTAGGATAGGTGAATTTTTCTAGATCCATCCCCCGAAGGAACCGGACATGATAATTTTTCATCATCCGGCTCAAGCAAAAATCAATCGAATCAAATGGATACAAACGGATACATATAAAATGAATCTATATGTTATCCACACATATATGAATGATTTCATATGTAAGAAAAAAGTTACCTGATTCCATTTTACGAAGTTGCAACTATACATTCCAAGGAATGCCATTTTTACAGGTAAATGCTCAATACCCAAGTAGGCGTACAAAGTTGATCGTGATCAAGTGCTTTCTGGGTCGTCTTAGGCCTTGCGATTCACCTTTATCCCAAAAATATATCGAGATTTTTTACATACAAAGGATTTACTTGTTACTAATATAGTCTAGCCTTTGCTCTTCTTTAGATCCCTTGTTTCACTCCGATAGTATAATAATAATAAATCGGGTCGATGCAGAAGAAATGAATGTATTTTCATACTATTAAGATAAGAAAGTAAAAAAAAAATAAAAATAAATAAATAAAATCTAATTTGCATTATGCCAAATCACTTATTCTACTGGATCTTACGGAGCCCTGTTCATACACGACATCGTCAGGTCTGATCATAGAAAAGATTCTCTTCAAGCGAACCAGCCTATCCTTTGTATGGGGCTTACACGGTGGTTGGAACAAAGACACATTTGGTTGTGAATTCCAATGTAGCAGATAAAGGCATATTTCTGCATGGCCCAATCAATAGTTCAAGTCACACACTCCCATAATCCATTTTCTCTTCGGGGAATTCCCTTCAACATATTCATGTCATATCAAATAAATAATAGAATATTGTGGAGTTGAAAGGAAATATCCAAATACATGTCTTATTTTTTTTTTTTTTTCAACAATCCATATTTGTAGCAATGAAATACTATTGTTCCTCCCCCAAGTAATAAGATAAATGATTGGCAAGTAATAAGATAAATGATTGGTTACAATATAGCTATGGTCTATATTCTCTATAAAGGACCAGAAATGCCTTGCTTACGTATCATTAGGAAATGCATTAACATAAATACAGCAGTAAGAAGGGGTAATACAAAAGTGTGTAAACTATAAAAACGGGTCAAAGTGGATTGTCCCACACTAGCACTTCCACGCAATAACTCTACCAAAGGCGATCCTATTACCGGAATAGCTTCCGGAACGCCTGTTACGATTTTGACTGCCCAATAACCAATTTGGTCCCAAGGTAAGGAATAACCTGTTACACCAAAAGATGCAGTCAACACAGCCAGAACCACGCCTGTAACCCAAGTCAATTCGCGAGGTTTTTTAAAACCACCAGTGAGATAGACACGAAATACGTGCAGGATCATCATTAAGACCATCATACTTGCCGACCATCGATGAACTGATCGGATTAACCAACCAAAGTTAGCTTCAGTCATTATGTATTGAACAGAAGTAAAAGCCTCAGTAACGGTTGGACGATAGTAAAAAGTCATAGCAAATCCTGTAGCTACTTGTACCAAAAAACAAGTAAGCGTAATTCCTCCTAGACAATAAAATATGTTAACATGAGGAGGAACATATTTACTAGTTATATCATCTGCAATCGCCTGAATCTCGAGGCGTTCTTCGAACCAATCATAGACTTTATTGAGATAGGTAAACCAAGAGGACTCCCCCCCTGAGAACCGTATATGAGAATTTCATCTCGTACAGCTCAAACAAAAACACCCAAATAATAGCTGAAACGGATATGGAATAGAAAGTTTGAAACTTCTTAATCTTTTCATTCAATTTTATCTGAAGACACAAAAGAGTAAAAATCCGAAAGCTCTTTTTTGTAGTTGTAATTATAATGCCAAAAAATCAAGTCGGCGCATTCGTCTTTATGTTGATCAGGCCTCTTGAATCTTCTATTTACCTACTTATTTCTTTTCTTTTTCTTTGCTTTGATTTGTTATTTATATGGAATGTGGCTTTATTCTTGTTTTCTTTATTTTTAATAGGAATTCTCTTGTTAAGACCCTATGAATCAATTGAAACTTCAGATTCATACCAGAACCGCGATGATTCAATAAAACCTTCAAACTAAGTCCAAAGATTCTTTGAGTAAGAATTATTGGATCATCACTTATTCAATGAATAGAATAGATATAATAAATAAAAATACAAAGAAAAGAAAGGTTTGTCCTTTGATCAAAATAAGCATAAACTAAATGAGAGTTTGAAAGAAGAAAAAATTTCTCGATTTATAAATAAAAAACCTCTTTCTTTGAAAATTTTTTTTTTTTTTGAGTCCGGCCGCGAGGTTTGAATATTAAGTATGAATCATAGTTCGAATACTTCGTGATCCATTTCATATATTCCGTGCTCCAGATACTAGAATGGCTATCCGACGGGATAAAACTATCTCGATCAAGAGGACAGACCCATTTTCTGTACTATCAATAGGATCAATTATAACAAGTCACACACTCATATTCCGGAAATACAGAAACAAAAAAAATTTCGCGGTCGAACTACCAAAATAGAATGGGCTAAAAAAAATCCGAGAACTAAAAGTTTCACTTTTTGTATTGAAAAGCGAGGCTTCGTGGTTCTTGTGAATCTAATTCAGCGAAATTCCATCCAGTAAAACGGAAGAATTATAAATCTCCAAAATAATAGATAAGAATATCGAAAATAAAGCCATTGCGACACCCATCAAAGGAGTCGTTCCCCATCCAGGAGCTACTTTACCATATTCCGAATTCAATGGTTTCAAAAAATCCCCTACAACAGTTCGTCTTGGACCAGATCTAGAACTACCCTCAACGGTTTGTGTAGCCATAAATCTTATTTTGTATTCAGTGAGATCTGTTGACTTTGTATATCATTCCGCTGTAAATAAACGATCTTATCATAGATCCATTGTGATCTTGAAATTATATTTATATTTATATTATTTATATTTATATTTATATATATTATTTATATAATTATATAATAATGGAAACAGCAACTTTAGTCGCCATCTCTATATCTGGTTTACTTGTAAGTTTTACTGGGTACGCCTTATATACTGCCTTTGGGCAACCCTCTCAACAATTAAGGGATCCATTCGAGGAACACGGGGACTAATTGAAGTAATGAGCCTCCCAATATAATATTGGGAGGCTCATTACTTCAATTGAGATAATGAAAAATCATTTCATTTTTTTAGTTGGAACTTTAGGCGGTTCTCGAAAAAAGATAGCGAAAAAAATTATCCCTAGAGTAGATACTAAGAGGAATGTATAAACCAATGCTTCCATAAATTCGATCGTGGTTTACAATTATAGCTTCCGTACCTATTTATTTAGAATCATCTCCCGAATAAAATAACGAAAGAACAAGAATCAAAGAAAAGGCAGCGATTTTAATCAAGATTTTTACAGCAGCCTATGTCAAATCACAAACAGAAAATAGAAGCGAAAAATAACAAAGCAATCTTGCATCAGACTACTTGTCTTCTTGTAGTTGGATCTCCAAGTTTTTGGAATGCTCCAAATTCCACTTGAGCATCCAAATCTGGATCAATACCGGCAAAAACATCTCTGAACAGGGTTCTAGCACCATGCCAAATGTGTCCGAAGAAGAAAAGCAAAGCAAACGAAGCATGCCCAAAAGTAAACCAACCCCTTGGACTGCTACGAAAAACACCATCGGATTTCAAAGTAGCACGATCTAATTCAAAAATTTCACCCAATTGAGCACGTCTAGCATATTTTTTCACAGTAGCAGGATCACTATAACTCACTCCATTGAGTTCGCCACCATAGAACTCAACAGTTACACCTACTTGTTCGACACTATACTTCGATTCTGCCCTTCTAAAAGGAACATCCGCTCTAACAATTCCGTCTCCGTCTACCAAAACAACCGGAAATGTTTCAAAAAAAGTAGGCATACGACGTACAAAAAGTTCACGCCCTTCTTTATCTCTAAAGATAGGGTGTCCTAACCACCCAACGGCTATTCCATCCCCGTTGTCCATTGAACCCGCTCTGAATAATCCTCCTTTTGCCGGATTATTGCCAATGTAATCATAAAAAGCTAATTTTTCAGGAATTTTAGACCAAGCTTCTGATAAACTTTGATTTTCGGCTAACCCAGCACTAACCCTTCGATATATTTCTTGCTGGAAGTATCCTTGATCCCATTGATAACGAGTAGGACCAAATAATTCGATGGGGGTAGTTGCTGAACCATACCACATAGTTCCAGTAACAACAAAAGCTGCAAAAAAGACAGCAGCTATACTACTGGAAAGGACGGTTTCAATATTTCCCATACGTAATCCTTTGTATAAACGTTGGGGCGGACGGACACTAAGATGGAATAAGCCCGCTAATATGCCCAATGTCCCTGCTGCAATATGATGAGAGGCTATTCCTCCCGGAACAAAAGGATCAAAACCTTCCACGCCCCACGCTGGATTTACAGGTTGTACCTTTCCGGTTAGTCCATAAGGGTCGGACACCCATATTCCAGGACCATACAATCCTGTTACATGAAATGCGCCAAAGCCAAAGCAAGCCACTCCTGAGAGAAATAAATGAATTCCAAAAATCTTGGGCAAATCCAAAGAGGGTTTTCCTGTGCGCTCATCACAAAAAATTTCTAGATCCCAATATACCCAATGCCAGATAGCTGCCAAGAAGCACAAGCCAGAAAACACAATATGTGCTCCGGCCACACCTTCGTAACTCCAAATACCCGGATTTGTTATAGTCCGCCCCGTAATACTCCAACCGCCCCATGAATTGGTTATTCCTAAACGAGTCATGAAGGGTATAACGAACATACCTTGTCTCCACATTGGATCAAGAACGGGATCGGAGGGATCAAAAACAGCTAATTCATATAGAGCCATTGAACCGGCCCAACCAGCAACCAGAGCTGTATGCATTATATGAACAGAAAGCAAGCGACCGGGATCATTCAATACGACAGTATGAACACGATACCAAGGCAAACCCATGGAAATACCCCTTTATCAAATCAACGAAAAATAGACACTATGTAACTTTATTGCATTGGAATACCTCCCCTTTTCGGTGGATTCTTTCGGAGAAAGGATTAATGTTTGTTCTATTCCATTAGTAATAAGGGAAGAATTCGGCTCAGAAGAAAAAAGAGAAGCAGATCTATTCTATACTCGATAAGTATCAATACGCAATGGGGGTTGATCCTATTTTTTATGAATGAATGCA
This sequence comes from Durio zibethinus, assembly GCF_047325235.1. Taxonomy (NCBI): domain Eukaryota; kingdom Viridiplantae; phylum Streptophyta; class Magnoliopsida; order Malvales; family Malvaceae; genus Durio; species Durio zibethinus. The sequence continues at coordinate 22,184 of NW_028322814.1, read as the reverse complement.
TCCCTATTTGTTCATCATTCAAAGGACCTATTCGTAAGAATTCTCTTTCATTCATTCCGCCTTTCTTTATTTTATGGCCTTAGTCTATCTATGTATAAAATATGATAAAGGCCCATATTATTAAGACCATTATTACATATTATTAAGATAAGACCATTATTACGTATTACATTACGTATTACGCTTCCACAATCAAAGTGAAATATAATATTACATATTATAATATTACATATTATTAAGATAAGACCATTATTACGTATTACATTACGTATTACGCTTCCACAATCAAAGTGAAATATAATATTACATATTATAATATTACATATTATTAAGATAAGACCATTATTACGTATTACATTACGTATTACGCTTCCACAATCAAAGTGAAATATAATATTACATATTATTAAGATAAGACCATTATTACGTATTACATTACGTATTACGCTTCCACAATCAAAGCGAAATATAATTTTACATTCTTTTTACTTTATGCCTGTTGGTATTCCAAAAGTTCCTTTTCAAGTTCCGGGAGATAACGATGCAAGCTGGGTTGACATATAGTGCGACTTGTCAAATATATTGGGTCATATGGGATTCCCCCGTTCTCTCGCCCGATCGAGATATCCCCTGTTTCGCCCCAAAAAGATTGATTGAATTATCAAAAATTTGTAGCGGGAAGTGTAATGAAGTGCAATTAGAGATCCATTTCATGGGGGTGTATCCAGATTAATATTTTCAATTAGAATGATTTATGGTTGGCTTGGTTGGACTGATAAAATGAAGTATCCAGGCTCCGTTTAGAAAAAACCCAATTGGTAATATATTTATGATTACCACCTATATCATAATCATAATTTTTCTTTTTTTTTTTAATTATAAATAAGAGCGATTTCAAACTGTTAATCAATCGAATAATATGGGAAATACGTTGAATATTTGGCGAAAAACATGAAAGAAAAAGGAATTAAATTAAAATAAAAAAAGGAAATGAAATCATAGCAAAAAGACGTGGTATTGGGTCATTTGTCCTATATGTGCAAATAAAAATCGGGCAGATCTTTACTCGGAGTAGAGCATAAACCTAAAAAAATTGAATAAAAAATTGACGAACCCCATTCAGGAACAAGAAAATGACATCGTGATTTGGATTGAATCGCAATGAAAAAAAAATGGATCAATGAAAAGTTTGTGCAATAAGTTTAGCGAATTTTTTCTATATTATAGGAAAACGGGCCAAAACTCATCTTTCTTTAATTTAATTTTAAATTTCATTTTATTTAAAAAATGTAAGAAAAAGCCCCTTCATTAGAAATTAGAAGTTAGAAAGGTCCGACTAGAAAAAACAAAGGATGGCTGGAATCTACACATTGATTTTTTTTCGCAATTTTTGTTGAACCGTATGCATCAAAAGGTGCCTGTACGGCTACTAAGGGATACAATTTTATCCTAATCAACCGAATTTATCGAGAAAGATTGCTTTTTTTGGGCAAAGAGCTTGATATCCAGACCTCGAATCAACTTGCGGGTATTATGATCTATCTCAGTATAGAGAGTAATAGCCGAGACCTGTTTTTTTTTATAAACTCTCCTGGCGGAGGGATAGTATCTGGATTATCTCTTTTTGATACTATGCAAGCAGTGGAACCAGATGTGCATACACTAGCCATGGGATTGACCGCTTCAATCGCAGCTTTTCTCTTGGTCGGAGGAGAAATTACCAAACGCAGAGCATTCCCTCACGCTCGGCGCCAATGAGTTTTTTTTTTTTATTATTGATGGAAAGAAAAAAGAAGACTATGCCTTCGCCATATGAAATATGAATTAGTAAGTAATAATAGCATGGCACTTTGAATTCGATATGAAATTTTTTTTTTATTTCTTTTTTTTTTTTTCAAAAAAAAATATTAGATTATGTATCGAAAGAGTAGTATGAGAGAAGGGGCATTTCCAATTTGATCTTAGCTATCGTGGGCCCATCTCAGGCGTCACAAACTTTTTTTCTTTTCCTACCAGAGGCTATTAACAATATTTATGTTATGAAAGAGTACGAAAAAAAAAAAGACTATTTTTTTTCTTTCTTTTTTTTTTTTCAAAAAAAAAAAGAAACTTTGGGATTGCTGAATCACAGACGAAATAAATATATAAAGCAACGGAGCCATCATAGTATTTTTAAACTTTTCCGAAAAAAAAAGAAAAAGAAGGATGGTAATTGGATTATTTATTAATCTGGGTCTAATAGACTCTATATTTTCTCTTTTTTTCGATGAAAGAAAAAAGAGAATTCCATTGTAAAGCCGTATGCAATTGTAAAGCCGTATGCAATGCGCAAAAAATGCCTGTACGGTTGTTCAATTCTATAGCTATTCTTCTCGCCTCATTATGTGAGTTAGAAGTATGTTATATCATCAGGGTAATGATCCATCAACCTATTAGTATGCTTAAGGATGATGGCTTCAAAGACTGGGTCATGGAAACAGACGAAGTAATGAAAATGCAAGAAGACATCATAGAGGCTTATGTACAAAGAACGGGCCAGCCCCGATGGGTTATAAACAAAGACATGGAAAGAGATAATTTTATGTCAGCAAAAGAAGCCAAAGATCATGGAATTGTGGATCATATAGTGCGTACAGAATCGAGACCTATAGTGAATGAAAAACCTATAGTGAATGAAAAACCTATAGTGAATGAAAAACCTATAGTGAATGAAAAACCTATAGTGAATAACAAACCTATAGTGAATGAAAAACCTATAGTGAATGAAAAACCTATAGTGAATGAAAAACCTATAGTGAATGAAAAACCTATAGTGAATAACAAACCTATAGTGAATAACAAACCTATAGTGAATAACAAACCTATAGTGAATAAAAAATGGAGACTAGTTAACGACAATGGCAATGGAAGACCACCATTTGACGACAATGGCAATGGAAGACCACCATTTGACGACAATGGCAATGGAAGACCACCATTTGACGACAATGGCAATGGAAGACCACCATTTGACGACAATGGCAATGGAAGACCACCATTTGACGACAATGGCAATGGAAGACCACCATTTGACGACAATGGCAATGGAAGACCACCATTTGACGACAATGGCAATGGAAGACCACCATTTGACGACAATGGCAATGGAAGACCACCATTTGACGACAATGGAACACCATTTAATTTTGATTTAGATTGATTTAATCCCTCTTATTCCTTTCCTTCTTTTTCTCTTTAATAGATTAATATTTTATTAATCTATTAAAGAGAAAAAGAAGTAATTCATAATCATCTGGTTAGGATCGATCTAAACCAGTCTATTATGTATATGATTGTATATGATTCAGCATGCCAACTATTAAACAACTTATTAGAAATGCAAGACAGCCAATTAGAAATGTCACGAAAGCCCCTGCTCTTCGGGGATGTCCTCAGCGCCGAGGAAGATGTACTAGGGTGTATGTGCGACTTGTTCAGATCATGGGCTGAGAAAAAGGAAACAATTTTTCAGTATCAACGATCAGTACCAGTGAATAGAATGGGGTTCTTCCGTTCACTATCTAAAAAAGATAGATCTACCATATCCTTCTATTGTGTATGAAATTTATGGTTTCCATTGGCGCAAATCCAATCTTGGAATTTTTTAAAAATTCCCCATTGGTAGCAAATGCTTATCCATTAAGCGGGGAAAATCCTATTTAAAAAGCAAAAAGATTATGCTTCGACTCTTGCAAAGAACGGACTAACAGGGTCAGCTACCCAATTAATCCTCCTAATTACATACCGTTACTGTATAAGATAGATCTCGTTGTGAAAGATCTATTACTGAAAAATTTATGAGTAGAGCCGAAGAGTGTGAACTGTACAAGTTACCAATTAAATGTTAAATGAAGGAATGAGCTCCGGTGTATAGAGGGGACCTCACCGTTTAAGAAGTAACCATAGAAACGATGGAACCCACTATTTATTTATCCATTTCTATTTACTCCTTTATTTTAGTTAATATGCTTTTTTTGATACCTAGTATCAATACAATTTCTTATTTCAAGGCGAAATGAAATGCCTAGAAAAAAGGAAAAATCGTGGGCGGGACGGTTATAGTAGCAAAAGCCATTGGAATTTTTATTTTATACATTGGAAGAATCCGTTTTGTTATTAATAGACTAGAAAAGAATAACTGAAAGAAAGAATTAGTTATTCATCAAAATTTCTTTTATTCAATGACCAGAATGAAAGAGGGATATATAGCTCGGAGACAAAGAGTAAGAGCTTTGGTTTCGGCTGATCGGGATAGAGATAGGAAAAAAAGATATTTTCGTCGTTTGTGGATCACTCGAATAAATGCAGGAATTCGAGGAATGGGGGTATCCTATAATTATAGTAGATTAATAAAAAATCGGTACAAGAAACAGTTGCTTCTTAATCGTAAAATACTTGCACAAATAGCTATCTCAAATAGGAATTGTCTTTATATGATTTCCAACGAGATTATAAAATAAGGAGATCGGAAGGAATCCACCGAAATGCTTTAAATGAAATGGGGTTCCCTCGAGAATGAACTCGAGGGAGGTAGAGTAGAAATTAATATGATAAAAAAATTCTGATAAGGTCATCAAAACAAGAAAACAAGATGAGCGAAGACGCTCAATAAAAAAAAAAAAAATTTATTTTTCTTCCCCAACCCGATTCGATTCTTTTATTTATTTCTTTTTTCTTACGACACGACAATTTTGATTATCAGATTTTTTGAATAAAGCATCAGTCTACGTTTGATAATTTTGAGTCAATTGAAGGGTAAGCCTATTTATTTCTGGTTCTAAGAGCAGTAGTTCTAGCGGTCGACTCTCTTCTTTCAAATCGTTTCTCATTTCTGGTTCTAGTTCTAGCGGTCGACTCCCTTCTTTCAAATCGTTTCTCATTATTAATAAAGGGTAACGAAGATAAAATACGAGCTTGTTTTATAGCAATAGTAATTAATCGTTGTTGTTTTAAAGTCAATCTATTTACTCGCCTAGATAAGATTTTTCCTTGTTCACTAATAAATCGACTAATTAAACTCATGTTTCTATAATCAATTCGATCCCCCGATTGGATCGGGGGCAAACGCCTACGAAAAGATCGCTTGTATTTATCCATCATTTCTTTATTCCGTATTTCTAAAAATAATCCTATCCTATCCTTTTCTAAAATCCTATTTTGATCGGATCAAATTCAAATTATAGAATTAATAGAATAAATACGATTTGCTTTGTTTTTTTTATTATTGTATTATTTATTTATTATTTATTTCTTATTTATTTGTTTATTTTATTAGTTTATTTTAATTATTTATTTATTATTTATTTGTTTATTTTATTAGTTTATTTTATTATTATATTATTTATAGATATTTATTTAAATATAATTTCATATTTTAATATATTTAATATATAAATATAATTTCATATTTTAATATATTTAATATATAAATATAATTTCATATTTTAATATATTTAATATATAAATATAATTTCATATTTTAATATATTTAATATATAAATATAATTTCATATTTTAATATATTTAATATATAAAATATAAATATAATTTAATATTTTAATATATTTAATATATAATATAATTTAAATAAATATCTATAACTGTGATAATACATAAATAATAAATAAATATAATTTATAAATATATATAAATATAATTTCATATTTTAATATATTTAATATATAAAATATAAATATAATTTAATATTTTAATATATTTAATATATAAATATAATTTAAATAAATATCTATAACTGTGATAATACATAAATAATAAATAAATATAATTTATAAATATATATAGAACCGACACGAAAATAATAAATAATTAATAAAATAAGAAATAAATAATGAAATATAGTAATAAATACAAAATATAGTAATAACTAAAAAATATAGTAATGAATAAATCATACAATATAATAAATAATACAATATTAACAATATTAAAATTAACAACAATATTAAAATTAACAATATTAAAATAATCATTATGCACGAATAGAAAATAAAAAAAAAAATAGTTAGTGATATTAAAAATCTAATTCCTAATCAATGAAAATCCAACTCCTAATCATTCGAAGACTGTAAACTAAAAATCATTCGAAGACGGTAAACTAAAAAAATAAATAATTGACTCGAGAATAAAGAAAAAAATTATTAAAAAAATAAGAACTAAATAAAAAATAGAATAAAAAAAAATAAAAGAATATTGATACAATCATATACCAGGTTAAAAAGGTTAAAAATTTATTAACGTGCATATCGAATAATTTAAAACTAAAAAACTTCACTTTAAAAAGAAAGCGTGGAATAGACAAGGAAATACAAATATAGACTAATATATAAATAAAATATTTGTTATATATTAGTTATATATTATATCTAACTAATTATATACTTAATATTACTTAATATATTATATAATATATATTATTATACCTGAATACCTAATGTCCTATTTTCTCATACTAAATACCTAATGTTACCTAAATACCTAATGTCCTATTTTCTCATATTCTCGGGAAGGGTTGACATACGAGTACTTGATTCGATTTATTTCTTTATCTCCCCGTGAATTGTATGTTTGTAACAATAGGAACAGAATTTCTTCAATTCCAATCGACTAGGCGTATTGTGTCGATTTTTTTGAGTAATATACCTGGAAATGCCCGTTGATTCCTTATTAACGACGTTTCGAACACAACTGGTACATTCCAAAATAATCGTTACTCGGACATCTTTACTCTTGGCCATGAACCCCCTTTGAGTTTTTAATTCACCCAACTCTTCTATTTTCCGATCAAAAGTGAAGAAGAAAGGAATGAAAATAAATAAATAAAAGTTGCTAACTCAAAACCAAATCCTGAAAGATTTCGTTGCAATCAATTGCAATCAATATAGTAAATCAATATGTATTATACTAATAGTAAATAAGTAATACAATGATTTCTAACTCGATTTAGAATCACAGTACGGTATTTTCTTTAAGTATCTTGTAGGATACTGTTGTTCCAGCCACATTTCTCTTTCGCTCTACTAGTAATTTAATTGGAGCTTGAACCCAAGTTTTGTTGAGGTTCAATCCACTTTTTTCGTTCTACCTTCCTTATTTATTTTATATAATTCTTATATAATTAGAATTCTAAAAAAACTAAATAGAATTATTTCTTATATAATTAGAATTCATTTCTTATATAATTATAATTCTAAAAACAACTAAAGTCAAGGGGGGGCGAGAGATTAGTCACAGATATTTGATTGTATATCGATCTAATCTTTTTCACCCCGTCCCGCGACAATAACTAGAATTAAAAAAAAGGGAATGTTAACGCATCCGGGAAGAAACGATTGATCTCTATCAATAAACCCGCTAAAGAACCGAACCAGAGAGTACTTAGTACCGGTGCTACGGAAAGATATGTTTTTAGATCTCGCATTTAAAATCCTCCTTCTTTATCGTATTACATACATTATGGTAATACATATATAATCACATGTATGTGTGGTTAAAGACCACTTGTATTTGTATATTTGTACCCGGAATTCCTAATTCAAAATTAAAATTTAAATGTACAATGATTCGATAGATAAGATTTTCCTTTTCTTAAAACAGCAAAATAGGTCCCTTTCTGCCTGAGAATTCCCGCCAAAAAGATTCATTTATTATTCATTATATGGTTGTTATATGATATGAGACCAAAAAGAGGAAATGGAAAGATAATTTTTGTATATCAATAGATGAAATAAGGGTGTGGAAAACAAGACAGGGATTCTCTACAATAACATCGTAGGCCAATTGAAAGGGATGTAGCGCAGCTTGGTAGCGCGTTTGTTTTGGGTACAAAATGTCACGGGTTCAAATCCTGTCATCCCTACCTATTACTTCTCCTTTGAGCAGTAAGGAGGGAGCCATTTTAGTTTTAGATTGATTAAAATTAAGCATACATAATCTATCATTTTCTCATATTATATATGATATATGATAGTATAGGTGTGCACGATGTATTGGGGTTATAAAATAAAAGAATCCTCTTTTTTACAGTCTTATTTATTATGATAAGAAAGCGCTCTTAGTTCAGTTCGGTAGAACGTGGGTCTCCAAAACCCAATGTCGTAGGTTCAAATCCTACAGAGCGTGATTCCGCTCTTGTTAAGTCGAAAATTACACCGAACTGAAAAAAAAAAAAAAAAAAAAAAAATTGAACAGCAATTCGAATTTGACCTCCTTGAATTAAATTAATTAAATTAAAATTAAAGGGGTCAGTCAAAAAAAGAGATGTTAATTAATCAAAGGTCCAACTGATCACCACGTATGTATTGTAAATATGCGGTTACGAATAATCCAGCCAAAGTAATAGGAATTAGACCTAAGACGATTCCAAATAGAAAAACTTCAATCATTTCAATTTATTTGAAAGGAGAAAAAGAAAGGTAATATCTATCCCTAAATATTAATCTCTATTGCCCATGAATATCAATAACTAATAATTGATAATTAACACGGTAAGGAACTATAGAATATATGGAATAGGACAGAAAACTTTGTTTTTATTAATTGTTCGTTCATTCAATTAATTTTCAAATAAGTCGTATCTTACTCAGACCAATAAATAGAGCTGAGGTTATAGTTAAAGCCGCTAGTAAAAAACCGAAATAACTAGTTAGAGTAGGCATGAAGGAGCTAAATGAAATATGTTCTTTTTATACATATGTTTATAAAGCACTTACCTAAGTTTCAATTTTTAAAAGAGACGGGGATAAGCAAAAATACCAATTGAAAGAATAAGTTCAATTGAAATTTTTTGATTCATCAATCATTCTAAACGGTATTCACAAAAATAGAGCGGCAGGACAAGAGTAGAAAAGAAAAAGAAATAGATTCATCATCTTTGTAGTTAGGTCAAGAAAAAACCTTTGGATCTAATACAAGAATACAAGAAAGGCCGCCTCACAAATATTGATTAGTAGAATTTTTTTTTTATTCCTTGCTCTTTTTTTTATCTATATCTAATACTATCGACTACTCTTACTTGTTACTAGACGACTAAGCAATTCCTTAAAATAAAAAAAGGAGGGCTTACAACAAAAAACAAAACCTCTTATGCAATTACGAAAAAAAGTCAATTTTTAGATTTCGCATCTAATTGACTTGCGGAAATATGATAATTTCCTTCATGAATTATTATAAACTTGTTGGATTCACGGGTTACCTGATCTTCCGTTTCTAGCCCCAAACCAATAATAGAATCCCCTATATTATATTCCAGGAATTTGAGGAATTTTCTATCGCATGATACGTGGTTATACATCGACAAGCAAGAAGAAGAAAGAAATTATCTAGCACTTCATGTCGATATACTGTTTGAAATTGCGTTGCTGTGTCAGAAGAAGGATAGCTATACTGATTCGGTATACTCTAAAAAAACCTTTGGTACAATATTGACGATCTCACAAAGATTGAATTTCAGTGAATTTCCGTTTACTGATCTCATCTTTTACGGAATCGATCCCCTACAAGAATATGCGGAGCTCAGCATGTCTGGAAGCACAGGAGAACGTTCTTTTGCTGATATTATTACCAGTATTCGATACTGGATCATTCATAGTATTACTATACCTTCCCTATTCATTGCGGGTTGGTTATTCGTCAGCACAGGTTTAGCTTATGATGTGTTTGGAAGCCCTCGTCCAAACGAGTATTTTACAGAGAGCCGACAAGGAATTCCATTAATAACCGGCCGTTTTGATTCTTTGGAACAACTCGATGAATTTAGTAGATCTTTTTAGGAGGACCCAATGACCATAGATCGAACCTATCCAATTTTTACAGTGCGATGGTTGGCTGTTCACGGACTAGCTGTACCTACCGTTTCTTTTTTGGGGTCAATATCAGCAATGCAGTTCATCCAACGATAAACCTAATCCGAATTAATTATAGAGCTATGACACAATCAAACCCGAACGAACAAAATGTTGAATTGAATCGTACCAGTCTCTACTGGGGGTTATTACTCATTTTTGTACTTGCTGTTTTATTTTCCAATTATTTCTTCAATTAAGAAAAAAAGAGTAGTAGAATACTAAATAATAGTAGGAATTCTCTTATCCCATTCGGAAGGATTGCATCTCATAATTATCTATGACTGTTTATGTCTTTAGCATGACCACTTGATGAAATGTGGAGGGAAGCGGGATAAATGGCCGATACTACTGGAAGGATTCCTCTTTGGATAATAGGTACGGTAACTGGTATTCCTGTGATCGGTTTAATAGGTATTTTCTTTTATGGTTCATATTCTGGATTGGGTTCGTCCCTGTAATATGTAATAATGGGATGAACTAAGTTATAGGCATGAAAGTGTAAGAACTCAACGGGGCCCGCCTCCTCTTTCTTTGTCTGATTCGCGAGGAGGGGTCCCGTTGAATTCTTAATGATCATAATATTTTGTTCGTATAAATATAAATGACAACAAATAGATCACTTTTTCCGATGATGTTTTTGAAAAATGAACTCGATTAATTGATTCATAGCATCTGTTCTTCGATAGTATCTATCGATACTTTCAAGGTTAGAAGAAAAAAAGGAATCACTCAATTTCCTTTTCCTGGATGACACAATCACAATATATATTTAATTTTAATATTTAATTTTTTTTAATATTTAATTTTAATATTTTAATATTTAATTTTAATATTTCTTTTTTTTTTCTGTCGACCAGATATCAAGCAAACCCTTTCTAGACTAGTCTAACCTTACTCTATTTATTTTAGTATTTCATCAAAGTTTGAAATTTTTTTATAAGTTCATCGCCTTGCTTCTATTTTATATTTATAAAAAAAAGGATTCCTTCTCTTTTTTTTGGTTGTCCATTACTTATTATATTATATTATACTTATTTATACTTATACTTATTTTATACTTATTTATACTTATTTTATACTTATTATATTATCCTTATTACTTATTCGATTACTTTATTACTTATTCTATTATCTATTATAATCTATTATCTATTATAAGTAAATCTAAAAAAATAAAGGGTTCTGAAAAATCTGGAAAAATATAAACTAAGAATAGAAATCTTTGACGAATGGGATCCGGAATTGTTATTATTTCGACACAAGAAAAGGAATTTTACACATCCTTTTCTTGTGCCGAAGGCTAGGAAGACGAAGAATACTCCCTGTAATTATTTGTTCCCCTCATTTATCCTTCCTTTCTATTCTCCGCTTACTTATCTTATGTTTAGTATCTAATCAAATTGAATTTAGAAAACAAAACCCATTCTGTGACATTTCAATCTGACAATAGGGATATAATTACACCCCTCCCATTTAGATTGAAAAAAGAAAAGAAGGGGTAAAGACAAATAGTCTTCTTCACAATATACAGATTTTGAATGCGGTAAAAGTAATTCCTAGAGAAAGAATATAAACAAGCAAAAGACTTTTCATACTTTTTTCATCATACCTAACCTAATTGCCAGGAAGAATTTGTTCTTTTTTACAAATTTGATGTTGATAAATCCACGGATCTAGAAATTCATTTCGGACACTTGAACCTTTTCAAATTGTTTCTTTTTAAGAACCAAAAAGATTTGTGCAAAAACAATAGATGCCAAGAAGAACAAAAGGCCTTGGACACGTAGTGGATCTTGAAGTACTATTTCTGCATCCCCCTGACCAAATCCACCCACATTAGGATTACTTGTTAATGGTTGATCAAGTTTGATAGATTCACCCTCTGAAACAAGAAGTTCTGGTCCTGGGGGGATAATATCAACCACTTGATGTCCATCCAATGCATCCGTTATGGTTATTTCGTACCCCCCTTTTTCTTTTCGTATGATTTTGCTTACTATACCTGTTGCCGTAGCATTATAAATTGTATTGTTACTTTTGTTCCCGTCGGGATAAATCTGACCCCTTCCCCTATTTCCGCCTACGTATATGGGATATTTTAAGAAATGAACATCCTTATTACTAGCAGGGTCTGGGGAAAGAATAGGAAAGGTGATTTCACTATATTTTTGACCAGGAACAGGACCTATCACAAGAATATTTTTCTGAGTGGGGCGGTAGTTCTGAAAAGACAGATTGCCTATCTTTTCTTTCATCTCGGGCGAAATACGATCAGGTGGGGCTAACTCAAACCCCTCCGGTAAAATAAGAACAGCACCCACATTCAAAGCCCCTTTCTTACCATTAGCAAGAACTTGTTTCAGTTGCATATCATAAGGAATTCTAACAACCGCTTCAAATACAGTATCAGGAAGTACCGCTTGTGGAACCTCAATATCCACGGGTTTATTAGCTAAATGGCAATTGGCACATACAATACGCCCAGTTGCTTCTCGTGGATTTTCATACCCCTGCTGCGCAAAAATGGGATATGCATTTGAAATGGATGCCCCGGTTATTATATAGATCATGAGCGATACGGAAATGGATCGAGTAATCTCCTCCTTTATCCAAGAAAAAGTATTTCTAGTTTGCATGGTACAATCATTGATCCCGAAAATTTCTACAATAAAATTAGGTAGGTCACTAGTATAGTTCCCTATCCACGATTCTGCTATTTACTTTTACTGAAAAAAAAAAAAATTTACTGAAATAGAGGAGGAATTGTATTCCCCTGATGGGTAGAAAGAGTAAAGTAAGTACGACTTTGCATTCTTTGCTTATATACAAAGTAAGAAAGATTCTAATTGAATCCGTGAATCATTTTTCAGTCAGTCAGTGAATGATAAATAACTACAAGTGACGGCGATACATGATTTAAATAACGAAAGATCGAATATTTAAAAATTGTATCTAGAATGACTGGAAGGGTACAAGCAAGAACAGATATAATTTGATCATTATGAGCAAATCCAAAATCTTTGTAGATATAGCCAATCATTAGTTCCCAACCGTGGTGCGAATGGAATCCGACACAGAACTCAGTTAATAAAAGAATAGAAAAAGCTTTTATTGTGTCGCTTAAATTATATAGGAATTCTTGAACCCAAGAGTTAAGAATAACAAGTTCTTCATTACCCAAAATAGAATAACCACTTAGAATAACGAAACAGATTAGATTTGTCGAGAAGTGCAAAATCGTATGGATACGATCCTCATTGTGCATCTTGATCAATTGGATCGTTTCTTTGTGGATTCCTATACGAAGTTTTTGTAGATGTGTTTCCGGGTATTCTTTTATCATTTCGTCCAACAGGAGGAGTTCCTCTACTTCTATGAATTGTTCTAGAATACTTTTTTCTTGAATATCATTCAAAAAAGTTTCGGATTGCCTAGTATTCCACCAATTAGTAATCCAAGATTTCAGACTTTTATTAAATGAGAGAGAGATCCACCAGGGCAAAAATACTATAGATGCAAAATATAGAAGGGGAGTGAATGCTTTCTTTTTTGCCATTTTTTCATCTGTGAATTGTTAATGAACCCACCTCATTCGTTGACTTTATGTGATCTAATCTTTCTATCAAGCATGACTTTCATTATATTATAAATTATAAGATAAATTATAAGGTAGGGGCCCATGAATCTATTCTCTGTTTTTTTTTTTTTTGATTCAGTGCTTAGTCCTTGAATCTAAAAAGAGTACAGAAATAGAAAATAAGAATCCACTTTGAATTCGAATGTTCGAATGAAATATATATATATATTATTGTTTCCAGATATCTCAATTGATCAAATTCGAAGCAATTGCCCTCTTTCGATAACTGCCCGAAAGAACCGCTTCAAATAATAAAGATTATTCTATTCAGATTTTGAGACGAAGGAGCTCCCTGTCTATATCAAGATATCAATCAAATATGTCGAAAAATTTTCGCGGGTTATCTAGACTGTATATAGTCTAGAGTCCGGGAATAATTGAAAAAAAAAAAATTATGAAAAATATTATGATGATCAAAAATGAGTGACAAAAAAAGACAGAAAAGTTATCATTACATTTATCATTATGTTATAAGAAAGAAATCTACTTGTTTAGTTCTTAAGGAGCACAAAAGAAAGGATAAAAGGGGAGGGGCTGATTGACAAAAGGAAAGTAGAGAAAATTTACAAGATATAATCTATCTGTATCTAACGTATCAACTCCAAATATTGAAAATAAAAAGTTAAATATTTCGAAATACTTTGATATATGAGATGAATCCATTATTTCGATTTCTTGCTTGTTTTGTTACTGAATTAAGTTGAGTGGTTTTACATTTACAGACGCATAAAAAACAATTTTTGTGGACAAAAAAAAAAAAACAGTTTTGTTTTATGTTATGACTCTTCCGTATACGTCTTCTTTGGTTCGAGTGGGCATTCTTAAGAAACTTCAGTTTAGTTCTGCTATAGAAAAAAGAGGCTTCTTGTCTTGAGTTTTTTCCTCCTGCCGAGAAAGCATTTATTCTGCAATTCATTTCAAAAGACTTCAATCGGTACACGCAAAAAATAGGCCAATTCAGCAGCTTTTTGCTCAATTTCTCGTGGAGTCAAATTCTCATCAGTACGAGTCAAGGGAACGGCCCCCTGGCCTCTGATTTCCATATAAAGGACACGCCGAGCATAAATACCCTCTTTAACTTCTATTCTGATGGACTGAATATCTTTCATAAGGAATCGTAGAAAGATGCGACGATTTTTTCCAGGAAAACCCCAACGAAAAATACATACTATTCCCTCTTTTCTATCGAATCGATCATAACCACTACCTACATTCCAAAAAATCGTGCACCACAAATAGGAACTAATAAAGAGACCCGCGATCCCATAGAAAGACATCACGATTCCTTGTGGAAAAAAAACTATTTGCTGAGACGGAAATAAAGATATCAAATTCCTACCAAGATAACTAGAAGTTCCAACTAATAAAAACCCTAATGAACCAAAAAAAAGAATAAAGGCCCAGCAGAAATTGCTTGTTTTTCGAGACCCCACTATAAATTCTATCCATATAGATTCTGATCGCCAACTCATACATACTAGATCCAGTTGCATTTTATTGGAATTGAGAAAATAAGCAAAAAAATTTGACTTTACTTTTTTTGTTTCCGAAGTAACTCTCATCAACTAGTGCTATTTTGATATGAACTTTTAGAAGTAATTCATCAAATTGCTTAGATCTAAAATCATCCCCTTTATATGATCCCCTATACAGATCTACTAGATATATAGACTTTAATTTCATACATTCGTCCGGTACCGATCCACTTGCTATAATTCATTTACCCCTATATCATGTTTACGTATGCATAAGAGGAGCTTTTTCATTTATGTTCGGGGAAGCCGGATGGATGTTATACAATATTCTACTAAATAGATATCCGTGGCATCTAAGTCGTGAAAAAAAAAATAGATAAGATTTGGTCTTGGCCTTGGCCCCATCGAATCTAAAAAATCTTAGTTTTTTGAACATACAAAGATAAAGAAGCCATTGCAATTGCCGGAAATACTAGGCCTACTAAAGGCACAAAAATAGAGGGAATTGTCATAAAATGGGTACCTCAATTTAATATTCGTACCTGTTATTGTTATATTGTTAGTTATAAAGTTAGTTATAAATATATCTTATAATAATTATATTATAATTCGTATATTATACTAAGTATATCTAAATATTATACTAAGTATATCGAAATACTAAGTATATCTAAATATTATACTAAGTATATCTAAATACTAAGTATATCTAAATATTATACTAAGTATATCTAAATACTAAGTATATCTAAATACTAAGTATATCTAAGCGAGTATATATATCTAATATATATATCTTATCTAATAAGTGCAAGGAATGTAGAATTAAATAAAGGGACTTGCCCATCTTTCTAAATGAAATAAAATAGGTGTATGATAAGATAATCCACTTTCTTTATTATCTTACTTTATTCCTACTTTTCTTATTATTATTATTCTATTGTTCTTGTCTTCTAATTTTAATTTCTAATTTGAATTTAATAAAGAAAGAGTTTATTACAAATTGAGAAAGAGTTTATTACAAATTGTCGAAAGATTCGATTCGTTAGAATCCGATCCAAGAACAGGGATTTTTAGTAAAAATAGAATTCTCGGGAGATATAGAAAGATGCAAAACTCTATATTTATATTTTTTCTATATTTGAATTATATAAACATACGCAATAGAGCAAGATAAAATTCGTTTTTCGACAATTCCATTTTATGTCACAAAGTCAAAGCCCATTATGCGGGCTTTGACTTTGATTCTGATAAACTAACTAACTGCCTTTTCACTACAAAGAAAATAATTTAACTTAAGACTCTACTTGATTGAATTTTGATTCAAAGGAAAAAAACCGTGGAACTGAAATAACTCACTCAGAACACCCTTTAAAGGATTACGTGGTACGATTGGATCGAATAAACCCTTATGGAATAAATATTCAGCCTCCTGTGAACCTTCAGGTACTGTTATATTCAATGTTTGCTCAATTACTCTTTTACCCGCAAATGCAATATAGGCATTGGGTTCAGCAATAATGATATCCCCCAACATACCAAAACTCGCGGTCACTCCACCAGTAGTAGGAGATGTAAGAATTGATACATAAAATAACTTTTTATTTGATTGATAATCATATAAAGCAGAAGATATTTTAGCCATTTGCATCAAGCTCAAACTTCCTTCTTGCATGCGTGCTCCTCCGGAAGCACACACTAGAATAAGAGGCAAAAAATTATTGGTAGCATATTCGATCAAACGGGTGATTTTCTCGCCTACTGCGGATCCCATACTACCCCCCATAAACTGAAAATCCATAACCCCGATTGCTATAGGAATACCGTTTAGTTGACCCGTACCTGTTTGAATAGCCTCAGTTAATCCTGTCTCTCTTTGATAAGAATCAAGACGATCTTTATAGGGCTCTTCGTCATACTCAAACGGATCAGAATCAATACCATCTTCGTCATACTCAAACGGATAAGAATCAATACCATCTTCGTCATACTGAAATGGATCAGAATCAATACCATCTTTATCTTTGTCAAACTGAAATGGATCATAATCAATACCATCTTTATCTTTATCTTTGTCAAACTGAACTTTATCTTTGTCAAACTGAACTTTATCTTTGTCAAACTGAACTTTATCTTTGTCATACTGAACTTTATCTTCGTCATACTGAAATGGATCAGAATCAAGACCATCTTTATCTTTGTTAAACTGAAATGGATCATAATTAATACCATCTTTATCTTTGTTAAACTGAACTTTATCTTTGTCATACTGAACTTTATCTTTGTCAAACTGAACTTTATCTTTGTCATACTGAACTTTATCTTCGTCATACTGAACTTTATCTTCGTCATACTGAAATGGATCAGAATCAATACCATCCATATAAGGCTCTTCTTGGTCAGACTGAAATGGATCATAATCAATACCATCTTCGTCAGAACCATCTTCGTCAGCTTCGTCAGAACCATCTTCGTCAGCTTCGTCAGAACCATCTTCGTCAGCTTCGTCAGAACCATCTTCGTCAGCTTCGTCAGAACCATCTTCGTCAGCTTCGTCAGAACCATCTTCGTCAGCTTCGTCAGAACCATCTTCGTCAGACTGAAATGGATCATAATCAATACCATCTTCGTCAGACTGAAATGGATCATAATCAATACCATCTTCGTCATACTGAAATTCAATGGGATCCAGAGAGATCATGTCTTCATCCATAGGATCCCAAGTACCTGGATCAATCGAAAGTTCGATTCTATCTGAACTACTCATTTTCAAATGATATCCACAGTATTCACAAATATTCATTTTTGGCTTAAGAAATTTCTTATAATTTAATCCATAACAATCTTCATTTTCGCATAGAACCCACAAATGCTTGAAATCTTTAGGCCTTTCTAAATCATTACCATTTGCGCAACTTTCTTTTAGAGTTAAATCATTACCATTTGCGCAACTTTCTTTTAGAGTTAAATCATTACCATTTGCGCAACTTTCTTTTAGAGTTAAATCATTACCATTTGCGCAACTTTCTTTTAGAGTTAAATCATTACCATTTGCGCAACTTTCTTTTAGAGTTAAATCATTACCATTTGCGCAACTTTCTTTTAGAGTTAAATCATTACCATTTGCGCAACTTTCTTTTAGAGTTAAACCATTGTCTTCACTACTATTTCCACCTTCAACACAAATGTAACCACAAATGCAATTATAAATATAACTATCATTGTAATTGTCACTACCACTTAAAATGGAACTATCAATACAGGTTTGAGAACGAAGATAAGAGTTAATACAACTCTTAATGTGATTATTCCAACTATAGTTAGTATCATACAAGTTAAAATCATAGTGGGGATCGTCATTGTCAATCTCAAAAATTTGATTTTCACTATTAAAATATAGAGAATAATTATCCTGATTACTATCATTATCCTGATTACTATCCCTAATTAAAACCCTAATTCGGGTGTCATCAGAAATGAAATTCCGAATGTCTTTGACGCCAACTAAATGATCAACCTTACTGTAATAACTAGAGCTGTCACTACAACCATGAATGTTTTTATCCATATCATTTCTAACCGGGTCTTCGTTTACACTAGTATTTTCAATAGGACCAAGGCTATCCATTGATTTACTTAGCCCACATCTGTATTCTAATTCCCCCTTAGACAAGATAAAATTGAACCATAATTTTTCCATAGAGTTTTCTTGCCTCTATTTAGATGTAAAGTATAATAGATGAATAGTCATTTGATGAAAAAAAAAAAATCATTTATTTCCTATCGGAATACGCATAATGGATACAATCATTAAACTAATAATGAGTGAATATTGAAGTAAAGGATTCTCGTTTGTGAGAACCTGGAGTATCAGTTCATTATATATGATATATGATACTTTACTTTTTTCTTTTCAATTATAAATATAAATTTTCAATTAGAAATAGCGATTTCCCTATGTTGTGTAAAATTCGCACTGAAAAAATTGAAAAAAGAAATTTTTCTCCTATCAAGAACCTTTTTCGTAAAATATCGTCTACTAATACAATAAAATCTCGTCTACTAATACAATAAGTTTCTATTCCAACACGGAACGAATAGGATAGAAAAGAATACACCAATCTTTAGGATCGGCTCAATCCTTTTAGTAAAAGATTGGGCCGAGTTTAATTGCAATTCAACAAACCAACAGTAATTACTGGATTACAAAGTATCCATTGCTTCGAATTCAAATTTTATTTATCTAAAGTATCCATTGCTTCGAATTCAAATTTGATCTCCTTCCATACTTCACAAGCAGCAGCTAGTTCCATACTCCATTTGCCAGCCTCGCGGATAATTTCATTACCCTGGCGGGCAAGGTCACGTCCCTCATTACGAGCTTTTACACATGCTTCTAAAGCTACTCGATTAGCTACGGCACCCGGTGCATTTCCCCAAGGGTGTCCTAAAGTTCCTCCACCGAATTGTAGTACGGAATCATCTCCAAAGATCTCGGTCAAAGCAGGCATATGCCAAACGTGAATACCCCCCGAAGCTACGGGCAGAACACCTGGTATAGAAACCCAATCTTGAGTGAAATAAATACCACGGCTTCGATCTTTTTCAATAAAATCATCACGTAGTAAATCAACAAAGCCCAAAGTTATGTCCCTTTCTCCTTCAAGTTTACCTACTACTGTACCAGCGTGAATATGATCTCCACCAGACAGACGTAAAGCTTTAGCTAGTACACGAAAGTGCATACCATGATTCTTCTGTCTATCAATAACTGCGTGCATTGCGCGATGGATGTGAAGAAGTAGACCATTATCTCGGCAATAATGAGCCAAGCTAGTATTTGCAGTGAACCCACCTGTTAAGTAGTCATGCATTACGATGGGAGCTCCCAATTCTCTGGCAAATATGGCCCTTTTAATCATTTCTTCACATGTACCCGCAGTAGCATTCAAGTAATGCCCTTTGATTTCACCTGTTTCAGCCTGTGCTTTAAAAATTGCTTCGGCACAAAATAAGAAACGGTCTCTCCAACGCATAAATGGTTGGGAGTTCACATTCTCATCATCTTTGGTAAAATCAAGTCCACCACGTAGACATTCATAAACTGCTCTACCGTAGTTCTTAGCGGATAACCCCAATTTAGGTTTAATAGTACATCCTAATAGGGGGCGACCGTACTTGTTCAATTTATCTCTTTCAACCTGGATGCCATGAGGCGGGCCTTGGAAAGTTTTAGTATAAGAAGGAGGGATTCGCAGATCCTCTAGACGTAGAGCGCGCAGGGCTTTGAACCCAAATACATTACCCACAATGGAAGTAAACATGTTAGTAACAGAACCTTCTTCAAAAAGGTCTAAGGGGTAAGCTACATAACATATATATTGATTTTCTTCTCCAGCAACGGGCTCAATGTGGTAGCATCGCCCTTTGTAACGATCAAGGCTGGTAAGCCCATCGGTCCACACGGTTGTCCATGTACCAGTAGAAGATTCAGCAGCTACTGCTGCCCCTGCTTCCTCGGGCGGAACTCCGGGTTGAGGAGTTACTCGGAAGGCTGCCAAGATATCAGTATCTTTGACTTCATATTCAGGAGTATAATAAGTCAATTTATACTCTTTAACACCAGCTTTGAATCCAACACTTGCTTTAGTCTCTGTTTGTGGTGACATAAGCCCCTCCCTACAACTCATGAATTGAAAATTTTCGCAACAACAAGGTCTGCTCGGCATAAATTAGGAGTTAATGAAACCTTTTCGAAGAAATCTTTCAAAAAATTATCAACTAATCCGAAAGGTTCCTTATTAGACCATGGTATTTGATTCGCCAAATACATCATTATTCTATATTCTTTCATATTCTATATTCTTTCATATGTATGGCGCAACCCAATCCGTGTTTTTCAAGTTTAGAATTCCTTACTTTTTTTTTGAATCGAAATGAAAATGAAATAAATGAAATAGAAATATTATAAATATATAATTATAATTAGAATTATAAATATAAAATATATATATAAAATATATAAATTAAATATAAAATATATAAATTCAATAATAAGTCAATAGTCAATAATAAGATAATACTATAATAATATAAATTCAATAATAAGTCAATAGTCAATAATAATCAATAATAAGATAATAAGATAATAAGAAATAATATAAAATAAGAAATAATATAAATTCAATAATAAGAAATAAGAAAGAATAAGAAATTCACTCTTGACAGTAATATATGTTGTATATGTAAATCCTAGATGTGAAAATATGCGTAATTCGTTTATGAAATGAAAAAAAAGGAATATAGATGGAAAAAGGGGGGATAGGTTGGACGTAAAAAAAAATCGATATGCTAAAATAAAATACGAAATGAAATAAGGGCTAATGAGATAGAAATAAGGAATCGTAAATAGAGTTCGGGTTCGAATTCCATAGATAATATGGATGGTATTGCCTATAATGATAGACAAATGAAAGACAATGATAGACAAATGAAAGACTCTCTCAAAATTGTTATTTATTTATCCACTTGATATTTTGCAAATAGGTTGGTTGAACTTAAAAATTCCTTCATTGAATAAGGAAACAATCCAATTGAATTGCATTCAATTGGATGGTACCAACGAAATCGAGTGCTAATCCCCATTTCTTATTGAATTAACCGATCAACTTGCTGTCGAAGATTTTTTTTATTAGAAAATTTTCGAAAAAAAAAATTGACATATTTCACTTTATTTTATTATGAGAATAAATCCTACTACTTCTGTTCCTGGAGTTTCCACGCTTGAAAAAGAAAATCTGGGACGTATTTCTCAAATCATCGGTCCAGTACTGGATGTAGCCTTTCCCCCGGGCAAGATGCCTAATATTTACAACGCTTTGGTAGTTAAGGGTCGAGATACCATCGGTCAACAAATTAATGTAACTTGTGAGGTACAGCAATTATTAGGAAACAATCGAGTTAGAGCTGTAGCTATGAGCGCTACAGATGGTCTAATGAGAGGAATGGAAGTGATTAACACGGGAGCTCCTCTAAGTGTTCCAGTCGGCGGAGCGACCCTAGGACGAATTTTTAACGTGCTTGGGGAGCCCGTTGATAATTTAGGTCCTGTAGATACTCGCACAACATCCCCTATTCATAAACCTGCGCCCGCTTTCATACAATTAGATA
>NW_028322813.1:0-47393 GCF_047325235.1 Durio zibethinus | reverse complement strand
GATCATATGGTAGGACATAAGTTGGGAGAATTCGTACCTACTATAAATTTCCGCGGACACGCAAATAAATCTCGTCGTAATGATAATAAATCTCGTCGTTAATATTAATATAATAAATAAAATATAGATTAATTAGTAAATTCATTAGTGAGAGGTAAACCTTATGATAAAGATAAAGAAAGTAAGGAGGAACCGATATCCAACTTCATACGAAGTATACGCTTTAGGTCAACATATATGTACGTCTGCTCACAAAGCACGAAGAATAATTGATCAGATTCGTGGACGTTACTACGAAGAAGCACTTATGATACTAGGACTCATGCCTTATCGAGCATGTTATCCCATTTTAAATTTGGTTTATTCTGCAGCAGCAAATGCTAGTCACAATAGGGGTTTCGATGAAGCGAGTTTAGTCATTAGTCAAGCCGCAGTAAATGAGGGAACTACTCTGAAAAGACTAAAACCTCGAGCTAGAGGACGGAGTTATCTGATAAAAAGACCCACTTGTCATATAACTATCGTATTGAAATATATTGAATATCAACCAATTGCCAGATTTATGCTATGCTCAAAAAAACCCGTAGGGATAAAAGGGATAAATAAGAACACAAATATGACATATCCTAATACATATAGTACATATAGCAGTGGAGGATTATGGGACAAAAAATAAATCCACTTGGTTTCAGACTTGGTACAACCCAAAGTCATCATTCTCTTTGGTTTGCACAACCTAAAAATTATTCCGAGGGTCTACAAGAAGATAAAAAAATAAGAGACTATATCAAGAATTATGTACAAAAAAATATGAGAATATCTTCCGGTGTCGAGGGAATTGCACGTATAGAGATTCAAAAAGGAATTGATCTAATTCGGGTCATAATCTATATGGGATTTCCTAAATTATTAATTGAAGATAGGCCGCGAAAACTCAAAGAACTACAGATGAATGTGCAAAAAGAACTTAATTGTATGAACCGAAAACTCAAGATTGCTATTACAAGAATTGCAAATCCTTACGGGCACCCTAATATTCTTGCCGAATTTATAGCCGGACAATTAAAGAATCGAGTTTCATTTCGAAAAGCAATGAAAAAGGCTATTGAATTAACTGAGCAAGCAGATACAAAAGGAATTCAAATACAAATTGCAGGGCGTATCGACGGAAAAGAAATTGCGCGTGTCGAATGGATCCGGGAAGGTAGGGTTCCTCTACAAACGATTGGAGCGAAAATTGAGTATTGCTCCTATAGAGTTCGAACTATCTATGGGGTATTAGGAATCAAAATTTGGATATTTATAGATATTTATAGATGAAGAATAATAAGAATAAGACTCTACTTGTCTTTACGTTCTATTCTGCGATAGAACAAAAAATGACAAATTCTTTCATTTTTTTATGTTCAATAAAAAAATGAGCAGTTCTAAATTCTATATTCTATAAGGTTAAATAAAAATTTGATTGATCATTTGATATAATTGCTATGCTTAGTGTGCGACTCGTTGGGTTTTTAGGCTTAGGATTCAAAAAAAAAAATGGGCGAACCACAGTATAAGTTAATAACTATAGCACTAATAACCAACTCATCGCTTCGGATTATCTGGATCCAAAGAATCAGTCAAGATATGATATATTGGTCATATCATTATAGCAACTGAAATCTTTTTTTTTGCATTAAGTTAAGTAAAAAAAAACCAATCTGATTATGAATATATCTAAATTGTGAAGCAAAATAAAAAAGTATGTGGATAAATAGAAGGATGAGAGAAAGAGAGAAAAAGAAATAGAAATGAAATGATATATGATTCCAATATGTAAGGTCTACGAAGCATCTCATAAAGAGCAATGTAATAGAGCATCAATAGAGATTCATCAATAATTAGATGAATATCTGTTCATCGAAGAAAAAATCAAGAGCCTTAAGTCAATAAAGACTGAGAAGGTTGACTAAAGAACAAATTAACAAATTTTTTTATTAAATATTATTTATTAAATATTAAATTTTTATTTTTATTAAATATTAAATTTTTATTAAATATTAAATTAAGGCTCCATTGGAGAATTCAGACCTAAGCATTAATCGAGAAGCGATGGGGACGACGGAACCCGTGAATGCAGAGGATTCTATTGAAAACGAATCCTAATGATTTATCGGGTAGGATGGCGGAACAAACCAGAGACCACTTCATTTCTTTTTATTCTGTTCTGATTCTGAGAGGTCATGAGTTAACCCGACAACTGAAATAGATATTGAAAGAGTAAATATTCGCCCGCGAAAATTTTATTTTCATTTTAAAAATTTTATTTTCATTTTTTTTTTTTATTTTCATTTTAAAAATTTTATTTTCATTTTATTTGATTGTTAAATTTTTGTCGATCCGAGATGAATATGATAAAAAAAGACAAAACAAAATAAAGATTCGTTATAACATTATAACAAAAACAAGATAAGACATTATCTATAAATAGAATCCATGTTTAATTACTTATATATATATCCAATATATATCCAAACAAGATATACAAATTTATAATAGATCAGATAAAATCTCAAATAGATCAGATAAAATCTCAAAGCAAAGAATCCCAGGATTCAATCTATTATTCAGTAACTACCTATATATCTTAAGAATAAAATAAAATATTTTTTAGTCATTTTTTTCGCGAGGAGCTGGATGAGAAGAAACTCTCATGTCCAGTTCTGTAGTAGAGATGGAATTAATAAACAACCATCAACTATAACCCAAAAAGAACCAGATTTCGTAACCAACATAGAGGAAGAATGAAAGGAATATCTTATCGAGGTAATCGCATTTGTTTCGGTAGATATGCTCTTCAAGCACTTGAACCCGCTTGGATTACATCTAGACAAATAGAAGCGGGGCGCCGCGCAATGACACGAAATGTACGCCGTGGTGGAAAAATATGGGTACGTATATTTCCAGACAAACCAGTTACGGTAAGATCTACAGAAACACGTATGGGTTCGGGGAAAGGATCTCCCGAGTATTGGGTAGCTGTCGTTAAACCGGGCAGAATACTTTATGAAATGAGCGGAGTAGCCGAAAATATAGCAAGAAAGGCTATTTCAATAGCGGCGTCCAAAATGCCTATAAAAACTCAATTCATTATTTCAGGATAGGAATATAGAACCAAAGGAAAGAAGTCTTGGGAATAAAAAAAACAATTGCGGGTTTCCTTTTTTTTTTTTTTTTGACAAACAATATTTCTTTTTTTCTTCGTCCTTTGTTCCATTGAAAGAAGAGATTAAAAAAAATGATTCAACCTCAGACCCATTTGAATGTAGCAGATAACAGCGGGGCCCGAGAATTAATGTGTATTCGAGTCATAGGAGCTAGTAATCGCCGATATGCTCATATTGGTGACGTTATTGTTGCTGTGATCAAGAAAGCAGTACCAAAGGCACCTCTAGAAAGATCAGAAGTGATCAGAGCTGTAATTGTACGTACTTGTAAAGAACTCAAACGCGACAACGGTATGATAATACGATATGATGACAATGCTGCAGTTGTCATTGATCAAAAAGGAAATCCAAAAGGAACTCGAATTTTTGGTGCGATCGCCGGGGAATTGAGACAGTTAAATTTCACTAAAATAGTTTCATTAGCTCCTGAGGTATTATAAGACGAGACCTCAATTCAATATAGTTATAGTATTTAAATTAGAGTATTTAAATGACATAGATTAATTAGTAGATTGTGTCTCACGTATATACCTTTACTAAGTAAAAAAAAAAAAAGAACATGTTGGTTATATCAAAATTCGGGAGCAACAATAATTTTAGTTTACCATGGGTAAGGACACTATTGCTGACATAATAACTTCTATACGAAATGCTGACATGAATAGAAAAGGAACGATTCGAATAGGATCTACTAACATCACTGAAAACATTGTTAAAATACTTTTACGAGAAGGTTTTATCGATAACATAAGGAAACATCGGGAAAGAAACAAATATTTTTTGGTTTTAACCCTACGGCATAGAAGGAATAGGAAAGGACCATATAGAACTATTTTAAATTTACGACGGATCAGTCGACCCGGTCTACGAATCTATTCTAACTATCAACAAATTCCTAGAATTTTAGGCGGGATGGGGATTGTAATTCTTTCTACTTCTCGGGGTATAATGACAGACCGGGAGGCTCGACTAGAAGGAATCGGCGGAGAAATTTTGTGTTATATATGGTAATCTGTCTAACATCCGAATTGTATCCGAATCCGAAACTTTCCATTTGTGAAAAAAAAAAGCACGGGTTGTCTAATAGAACTCCTCCTGCCCTACAGTAGTTGATACGTCAAGGAAGTTTTACCTGGAATAAAAGAACAAAAATGGATTCATGGAGGTTTAATTAGTGAATCACGTCCACTCCAGATTCCTTTAGATAATGAAGATCTGATTCTAGGTTATGTTTCAGGAAGGGTCCGATCGAGTTTTATACGTATACCACCGTGGGATAGAGTCAACAAAAGTGAAGTAAGTGCTTATGATTCAACCAGGGGGCGTATAATTTATAGACTCCGCAACAAGGATTCGAACGATTAGGTAGTTTTTTCAACTTCAAGATTCCTTTCAGGGGGATCCAATTCAAGGTTCAAAAATTTCAAGAAACTTATTTTCTTCCAATAAGTAGATTCGGAAAAATTTAAGGAATAACAACTATGAAAATAAGGGCTTCCGTTCGTAAAATTTGTGAAAAATGTCGACTAATCCGTAGGAGGGGACGAATTGTCGTAATTTGTTCCAACCCGAGACATAAACAGAGACAAGGATAATCTTTCTATTCTAAAAAGAACTCCTTAAAGTTAAAGAAAAGAAACTAATCTTAAAGAAAGCGATGAACAAATAAAAATAGAAGATCTGTTTTGACATGAAATGGATATATCCATATATCTCTGACTTATCCTTATGAAATGATAAAATATGGCAAAACCTATACCAAAAGTTGGTTCACGTAGGAATGGGCGCAGTAGTGCACGGAAAAGTGCACGTAGAATACCAAAAGGAGTTATTCATGTTCAAGCAAGTTTCAACAATACCATTGTTACTATTACAGATGTACGGGGTCAGGTAATTTCTTCTTCCTCCGCCGGTACTTGTGGATTCAAGGGTCCAAGAAGAGGGACTCCTTTTGCTGCTCAAACCGCAGCGAGAAATGCTATTCGAGCAGTAGTAGACCAAGGTATGCGACGAGTGGAAGTTCTGATAAAAGGTCCTGGTCTCGGAAGAGATGGAGCATTACGAGCTATTCGTAGAAGTGGTATACTATTAAGTTTCGTACGGGATGTAACCCCTATGCCACATAATGGCTGTAGACCTCCTAAAAAAAAACGTGTGTAGAAATAAACACTAAAGAGATTTCAAGAGAAATAAATGATTCAATGATCTGATCAAATAAAATAATATTACTATGGTTCGAGAGAAAGTAAAAGTCTCTACTCGGACACTGCAGTGGAAGTGTGTTGAATCAAGAACAGATAGTAAGCGTCTTTATTATGGACGCTTTATTCTGTCTCCACTTATGAAAGGCCAAGCCGACACAATAGGCATTGCGATGCGAAGAGCTTTGCTTGGAGAAATAGAAGGAACATGTATTACACGTGCAAAATCTGAGAAAATACCACACGAATATTCTACCATAGTAGGTATTCAAGAATCAGTACATGAAATTTTAATGAATTTAAAAGCAATTGTATTGAGAAGTAATTTGTATGGAACTCGTAACGCCTTTATTTGTGCCAAGGGTCCCGGATATGTAACTGCTCAAGACATCATCTTACCGCCTTCTGTGGAAATCGTTGATAATACACAGCATATAGCTAGCCTAACCGAACCAATTGATTTGTGTATTGGATTACAAATCGAGAGAAATAGAGGATACGGTATAAAAACGCCAAAGAACTTTCACGACGGAAGTTATCCTATAGATGCTGTATTCATGCCTGTTCGAAATGCGAATCATAGTATTCATTGTTATGGGAATGATAATGAAAAACAGGAGATACTTTTTCTAGAAATATGGACAAATGGAAGTTTAACTCCTAAAGAAGCACTTCATGAAGCCTCTCGGAATTTGATTGATTTATTTATTCCCTTTCTAGATGCGGAAGAAGAAAACTTACATTTAGAAAACAATCAACACAACGTTACTTTACCTTTTTTTCCTTTTCATGATAGATTAGCTAAACTAAGAAAAAAGAAAAAAGAAATAGCATTGAAATATATTTTTATTGACCAATCAGAATTGCCTCCCAGGATCTATAATTGTCTCAAAAAGTCCAATATACATACATTATTGGACCTTTTGAATAACAGTCAAGAAGACCTTATGAAAATTGAACACTTTCGCATAGAAGATGTAAAACAAATATTGGGCATTCTAGAAAAGAAGTAGAAAAGCATTGCGAAATTGATTTACCAAAATTTTAAATCCATTGGATTTAGGATTTATTTCATTTTTTTTTTTTTTACTTTAGAAAATTAGAAAAAAAAAAAAAAAACGAAAATGGATTTTGAACCTTCAGCACAATCCATATATTGGGACCAGAATTGAATAAATGTATCTAGGGAGAATTCACTTTGACTTTGAAGTGACTACTCCCTAGATACGCACATCATGATATTTTATTTTAAAATTGATTCAATTTAAAAAAGACCTAAAGTTAGGGATTTATCAATCGGTAATGTTGCTCCAATACCCAACCAAAGGGCCACCGCAGTACCAATCAAAAAAACGGTTGTCGCTACTGGACGACGAAATGGATTTTGGAATTTATTAACATTTTCCAAAAAAGGTACTGTTAATAATCCCGCAGGTACTGAAACCATTAAAAGAACACCCAATAACTTGTTAGGTACTGTACGAAGTATTTGAAATACAGGAAAGAAATACCATTCAGGTAATATTTCCAAAGGAGTTGCAAATGGATCCGCGGGTTCACCAATCATTGAAGGTTCTAGAACCGCTAAGCCTACGTTACAAGCAATAGTACCGAGAATTACTACTGGAAAAATATATAAAAGATCATTGGGCCATGCGGGTTCCCCATAATAATTATGACCCATACCTTTAGCTAATTTAGCTCTTAATACAGGATCGTTCAAGTCAGGTTTTTTTGTTATTAGGATAGGTGAATTTTTCTAGATCCATCCCCCGAAGGAACCGGACATGATAATTTTTCATCATCCGGCTCAAGCAAAAATCAATCGAATCAAATGGATACAAACGGATACATATAAAATGAATCTATATGTTATCCACACATATATGAATGATTTCATATGTAAGAAAAAAGTTACCTGATTCCATTTTACGAAGTTGCAACTATACATTCCAAGGAATGCCATTTTTACAGGTAAATGCTCAATACCCAAGTAGGCGTACAAAGTTGATCGTGATCAAGTGCTTTCTGGGTCGTCTTAGGCCTTGCGATTCACCTTTATCCCAAAAATATATCGAGATTTTTTACATACAAAGGATTTACTTGTTACTAATATAGTCTAGCCTTTGCTCTTCTTTAGATCCCTTGTTTCACTCCGATAGTATAATAATAATAAATCGGTGTCGATGCAGAAGAAATGAATGTATTTTCATACTATTAAGATAAGAAAGTAAAAAAAAAATAAAAATAAATAAATAAAATCTAATTTGCATTATGCCAAATCACTTATTCTACTGGATCTTACGGAGCCCTGTTCATACACGACATCGTCAGGTCTGATCATAGAAAAGATTCTCTTCAAGCGAACCAGCCTATCCTTTGTATGGGGCTTACACGGTGGTTGGAACAAAGACACATTTGGTTGTGAATTCCAATGTAGCAGATAAAGGCATATTTCTGCATGGCCCAATCAATAGTTCAAGTCACACACTCCCATAATCCATTTTCTCTTCGGGGAATTCCCTTCAACTATTCATGTCATATCAAATAAATAATAGAATATTGTGGAGTTGAAAGGAAATATCCAAATACATGTCTTATTTTTTTTTTTTTTTCAACAATCCATATTTGTAGCAATGAAATACTATTGTTCCTCCCCCAAGTAATAAGATAAATGATTGGCAAGTAATAAGATAAATGATTGGTTACAATATAGCTATGGTCTATATTCTCTATAAAGGACCAGAAATGCCTTGCTTACGTATCATTAGGAAATGCATTAACATAAATACAGCAGTAAGAAGGGGTAATACAAAAGTGTGTAAACTATAAAAACGGGTCAAAGTGGATTGTCCCACACTAGCACTTCCACGCAATAACTCTACCAAAGGCGATCCTATTACCGGAATAGCTTCCGGAACGCCTGTTACGATTTTGACTGCCCAATAACCAATTTGGTCCCAAGGTAAGGAATAACCTGTTACACCAAAAGATGCAGTCAACACAGCCAGAACCACGCCTGTAACCCAAGTCAATTCGCGAGGTTTTTTAAAACCACCAGTGAGATAGACACGAAATACGTGCAGGATCATCATTAAGACCATCATACTTGCCGACCATCGATGAACTGATCGGATTAACCAACCAAAGTTAGCTTCAGTCATTATGTATTGAACAGAAGTAAAAGCCTCAGTAACGGTTGGACGATAGTAAAAAGTCATAGCAAATCCTGTAGCTACTTGTACCAAAAAACAAGTAAGCGTAATTCCTCCTAGACAATAAAATATGTTAACATGAGGAGGAACATATTTACTAGTTATATCATCTGCAATCGCCTGAATCTCGAGGCGTTCTTCGAACCAATCATAGACTTTATTGAGATAGGTAAACCAAGAGGACTCCCCCCCTGAGAACCGTATATGAGAATTTCATCTCGTACAGCTCAAACAAAAACACCCAAATAATAGCTGAAACGGATATGGAATAGAAAGTTTGAAACTTCTTAATCTTTTCATTCAATTTTATCTGAAGACACAAAAGAGTAAAAATCCGAAAGCTCTTTTTTGTAGTTGTAATTATAATGCCAAAAAATCAAGTCGGCGCATTCGTCTTTATGTTGATCAGGCCTCTTGAATCTTCTATTTACCTACTTATTTCTTTTCTTTTTCTTTGCTTTGATTTGTTATTTATATGGAATGTGGCTTTATTCTTGTTTTCTTTATTTTTAATAGGAATTCTCTTGTTAAGACCCTATGAATCAATTGAAACTTCAGATTCATACCAGAACCGCGATGATTCAATAAAACCTTCAAACTAAGTCCAAAGATTCTTTGAGTAAGAATTATTGGATCATCACTTATTCAATGAATAGAATAGATATAATAAATAAAAATACAAAGAAAAGAAAGGTTTGTCCTTTGATCAAAATAAGCATAAACTAAATGAGAGTTTGAAAGAAGAAAAAATTTCTCGATTTATAAATAAAAAACCTCTTTCTTTGAAAATTTTTTTTTTTTTTGAGTCCGGCCGCGAGGTTTGAATATTAAGTATGAATCATAGTTCGAATACTTCGTGATCCATTTCATATATTCCGTGCTCCAGATACTAGAATGGCTATCCGACGGGATAAAACTATCTCGATCAAGAGGACAGACCCATTTTCTGTACTATCAATAGGATCAATTATAACAAGTCACACACTCATATTCCGGAAATACAGAAACAAAAAAAATTTCGCGGTCGAACTACCAAAATAGAATGGGCTAAAAAAAATCCGAGAACTAAAAGTTTCACTTTTTGTATTGAAAAGCGAGGCTTCGTGGTTCTTGTGAATCTAATTCAGCGAAATTCCATCCAGTAAAACGGAAGAATTATAAATCTCCAAAATAATAGATAAGAATATCGAAAATAAAGCCATTGCGACACCCATCAAAGGAGTCGTTCCCCATCCAGGAGCTACTTTACCATATTCCGAATTCAATGGTTTCAAAAAATCCCCTACAACAGTTCGTCTTGGACCAGATCTAGAACTACCCTCAACGGTTTGTGTAGCCATAAATCTTATTTTGTATTCAGTGAGATCTGTTGACTTTGTATATCATTCCGCTGTAAATAAACGATCTTATCATAGATCCATTGTGATCTTGAAATTATATTTATATTTATATTATTTATATTTATATTTATATATATTATTTATATAATTATATAATAATGGAAACAGCAACTTTAGTCGCCATCTCTATATCTGGTTTACTTGTAAGTTTTACTGGGTACGCCTTATATACTGCCTTTGGGCAACCCTCTCAACAATTAAGGGATCCATTCGAGGAACACGGGGACTAATTGAAGTAATGAGCCTCCCAATATAATATTGGGAGGCTCATTACTTCAATTGAGATAATGAAAAATCATTTCATTTTTTTAGTTGGAACTTTAGGCGGTTCTCGAAAAAAGATAGCGAAAAAAATTATCCCTAGAGTAGATACTAAGAGGAATGTATAAACCAATGCTTCCATAAATTCGATCGTGGTTTACAATTATAGCTTCCGTACCTATTTATTTAGAATCATCTCCCGAATAAAATAACGAAAGAACAAGAATCAAAGAAAAGGCAGCGATTTTAATCAAGATTTTTACAGCAGCCTATGTCAAATCACAAACAGAAAATAGAAGCGAAAAATAACAAAGCAATCTTGCATCAGACTACTTGTCTTCTTGTAGTTGGATCTCCAAGTTTTTGGAATGCTCCAAATTCCACTTGAGCATCCAAATCTGGATCAATACCGGCAAAAACATCTCTGAACAGGGTTCTAGCACCATGCCAAATGTGTCCGAAGAAGAAAAGCAAAGCAAACGAAGCATGCCCAAAAGTAAACCAACCCCTTGGACTGCTACGAAAAACACCATCGGATTTCAAAGTAGCACGATCTAATTCAAAAATTTCACCCAATTGAGCACGTCTAGCATATTTTTTCACAGTAGCAGGATCACTATAACTCACTCCATTGAGTTCGCCACCATAGAACTCAACAGTTACACCTACTTGTTCGACACTATACTTCGATTCTGCCCTTCTAAAAGGAACATCCGCTCTAACAATTCCGTCTCCGTCTACCAAAACAACCGGAAATGTTTCAAAAAAAGTAGGCATACGACGTACAAAAAGTTCACGCCCTTCTTTATCTCTAAAGATAGGGTGTCCTAACCACCCAACGGCTATTCCATCCCCGTTGTCCATTGAACCCGCTCTGAATAATCCTCCTTTTGCCGGATTATTGCCAATGTAATCATAAAAAGCTAATTTTTCAGGAATTTTAGACCAAGCTTCTGATAAACTTTGATTTTCGGCTAACCCAGCACTAACCCTTCGATATATTTCTTGCTGGAAGTATCCTTGATCCCATTGATAACGAGTAGGACCAAATAATTCGATGGGGGTAGTTGCTGAACCATACCACATAGTTCCAGTAACAACAAAAGCTGCAAAAAAGACAGCAGCTATACTACTGGAAAGGACGGTTTCAATATTTCCCATACGTAATCCTTTGTATAAACGTTGGGGCGGACGGACACTAAGATGGAATAAGCCCGCTAATATGCCCAATGTCCCTGCTGCAATATGATGAGAGGCTATTCCTCCCGGAACAAAAGGATCAAAACCTTCCACGCCCCACGCTGGATTTACAGGTTGTACCTTTCCGGTTAGTCCATAAGGGTCGGACACCCATATTCCAGGACCATACAATCCTGTTACATGAAATGCGCCAAAGCCAAAGCAAGCCACTCCTGAGAGAAATAAATGAATTCCAAAAATCTTGGGCAAATCCAAAGAGGGTTTTCCTGTGCGCTCATCACAAAAAATTTCTAGATCCCAATATACCCAATGCCAGATAGCTGCCAAGAAGCACAAGCCAGAAAACACAATATGTGCTCCGGCCACACCTTCGTAACTCCAAATACCCGGATTTGTTATAGTCCGCCCCGTAATACTCCAACCGCCCCATGAATTGGTTATTCCTAAACGAGTCATGAAGGGTATAACGAACATACCTTGTCTCCACATTGGATCAAGAACGGGATCGGAGGGATCAAAAACAGCTAATTCATATAGAGCCATTGAACCGGCCCAACCAGCAACCAGAGCTGTATGCATTATATGAACAGAAAGCAAGCGACCGGGATCATTCAATACGACAGTATGAACACGATACCAAGGCAAACCCATGGAAATACCCCTTTATCAAATCAACGAAAAATAGACACTATGTAACTTTATTGCATTGGAATACCTCCCCTTTTCGGTGGATTCTTTCGGAGAAAGGATTAATGTTTGTTCTATTCCATTAGTAATAAGGGAAGAATTCGGCTCAGAAGAAAAAAGAGAAGCAGATCTATTCTATACTCGATAAGTATCAATACGCAATGGGGGTTGATCCTATTTTTTATGAATGAATGCATCCCTATTTGTTCATCATTCAAAGGACCTATTCGTAAGAATTCTCTTTCATTCATTCCGCCTTTCTTTATTTTATGGCCTTAGTCTATCTATGTATAAAATATGATAAAGGCCCATATTATTAAGACCATTATTACATATTATTAAGATAAGACCATTATTACGTATTACATTACGTATTACGCTTCCACAATCAAAGTGAAATATAATATTACATATTATAATATTACATATTATTAAGATAAGACCATTATTACGTATTACATTACGTATTACGCTTCCACAATCAAAGTGAAATATAATATTACATATTATAATATTACATATTATTAAGATAAGACCATTATTACGTATTACATTACGTATTACGCTTCCACAATCAAAGTGAAATATAATATTACATATTATTAAGATAAGACCATTATTACGTATTACATTACGTATTACGCTTCCACAATCAAAGCGAAATATAATTTTACATTCTTTTTACTTTATGCCTGTTGGTATTCCAAAAGTTCCTTTTCAAGTTCCGGGAGATAACGATGCAAGCTGGGTTGACATATAGTGCGACTTGTCAAATATATTGGGTCATATGGGATTCCCCCGTTCTCTCGCCCGATCGAGATATCCCCTGTTTCGCCCCAAAAAGATTGATTGAATTATCAAAAATTTGTAGCGGGAAGTGTAATGAAGTGCAATTAGAGATCCATTTCATGGGGGTGTATCCAGATTAATATTTTCAATTAGAATGATTTATGGTTGGCTTGGTTGGACTGATAAAATGAAGTATCCAGGCTCCGTTTAGAAAAAACCCAATTGGTAATATATTTATGATTACCACCTATATCATAATCATAATTTTTCTTTTTTTTTTTAATTATAAATAAGAGCGATTTCAAACT
Source organism: Durio zibethinus (assembly GCF_047325235.1). NCBI lineage: Eukaryota > Viridiplantae > Streptophyta > Magnoliopsida > Malvales > Malvaceae > Durio > Durio zibethinus. Next base: position 34,123 of record NW_028322813.1, on the reverse strand, counting down.
GTTAATCAATCGAATAATATGGGAAATACGTTGAATATTTGGCGAAAAACATGAAAGAAAAAGGAATTAAATTAAAATAAAAAAAGGAAATGAAATCATAGCAAAAAGACGTGGTATTGGGTCATTTGTCCTATATGTGCAAATAAAAATCGGGCAGATCTTTACTCGGAGTAGAGCATAAACCTAAAAAAATTGAATAAAAAATTGACGAACCCCATTCAGGAACAAGAAAATGACATCGTGATTTGGATTGAATCGCAATGAAAAAAAAATGGATCAATGAAAAGTTTGTGCAATAAGTTTAGCGAATTTTTTCTATATTATAGGAAAACGGGCCAAAACTCATCTTTCTTTAATTTAATTTTAAATTTCATTTTATTTAAAAAATGTAAGAAAAAGCCCCTTCATTAGAAATTAGAAGTTAGAAAGGTCCGACTAGAAAAAACAAAGGATGGCTGGAATCTACACATTGATTTTTTTTCGCAATTTTTGTTGAACCGTATGCATCAAAAGGTGCCTGTACGGCTACTAAGGGATACAATTTTATCCTAATCAACCGAATTTATCGAGAAAGATTGCTTTTTTTGGGCAAAGAGCTTGATATCCAGACCTCGAATCAACTTGCGGGTATTATGATCTATCTCAGTATAGAGAGTAATAGCCGAGACCTGTTTTTTTTTATAAACTCTCCTGGCGGAGGGATAGTATCTGGATTATCTCTTTTTGATACTATGCAAGCAGTGGAACCAGATGTGCATACACTAGCCATGGGATTGACCGCTTCAATCGCAGCTTTTCTCTTGGTCGGAGGAGAAATTACCAAACGCAGAGCATTCCCTCACGCTCGGCGCCAATGAGTTTTTTTTTTTTATTATTGATGGAAAGAAAAAAGAAGACTATGCCTTCGCCATATGAAATATGAATTAGTAAGTAATAATAGCATGGCACTTTGAATTCGATATGAAATTTTTTTTTTATTTCTTTTTTTTTTTTTCAAAAAAAAATATTAGATTATGTATCGAAAGAGTAGTATGAGAGAAGGGGCATTTCCAATTTGATCTTAGCTATCGTGGGCCCATCTCAGGCGTCACAAACTTTTTTTCTTTTCCTACCAGAGGCTATTAACAATATTTATGTTATGAAAGAGTACGAAAAAAAAAAAGACTATTTTTTTTCTTTCTTTTTTTTTTTTCAAAAAAAAAAAGAAACTTTGGGATTGCTGAATCACAGACGAAATAAATATATAAAGCAACGGAGCCATCATAGTATTTTTAAACTTTTCCGAAAAAAAAAGAAAAAGAAGGATGGTAATTGGATTATTTATTAATCTGGGTCTAATAGACTCTATATTTTCTCTTTTTTTCGATGAAAGAAAAAAGAGAATTCCATTGTAAAGCCGTATGCAATTGTAAAGCCGTATGCAATGCGCAAAAAATGCCTGTACGGTTGTTCAATTCTATAGCTATTCTTCTCGCCTCATTATGTGAGTTAGAAGTATGTTATATCATCAGGGTAATGATCCATCAACCTATTAGTATGCTTAAGGATGATGGCTTCAAAGACTGGGTCATGGAAACAGACGAAGTAATGAAAATGCAAGAAGACATCATAGAGGCTTATGTACAAAGAACGGGCCAGCCCCGATGGGTTATAAACAAAGACATGGAAAGAGATAATTTTATGTCAGCAAAAGAAGCCAAAGATCATGGAATTGTGGATCATATAGTGCGTACAGAATCGAGACCTATAGTGAATGAAAAACCTATAGTGAATGAAAAACCTATAGTGAATGAAAAACCTATAGTGAATGAAAAACCTATAGTGAATAACAAACCTATAGTGAATGAAAAACCTATAGTGAATGAAAAACCTATAGTGAATGAAAAACCTATAGTGAATGAAAAACCTATAGTGAATAACAAACCTATAGTGAATAACAAACCTATAGTGAATAACAAACCTATAGTGAATAAAAAATGGAGACTAGTTAACGACAATGGCAATGGAAGACCACCATTTGACGACAATGGCAATGGAAGACCACCATTTGACGACAATGGCAATGGAAGACCACCATTTGACGACAATGGCAATGGAAGACCACCATTTGACGACAATGGCAATGGAAGACCACCATTTGACGACAATGGCAATGGAAGACCACCATTTGACGACAATGGCAATGGAAGACCACCATTTGACGACAATGGCAATGGAAGACCACCATTTGACGACAATGGCAATGGAAGACCACCATTTGACGACAATGGAACACCATTTAATTTTGATTTAGATTGATTTAATCCCTCTTATTCCTTTCCTTCTTTTTCTCTTTAATAGATTAATATTTTATTAATCTATTAAAGAGAAAAAGAAGTAATTCATAATCATCTGGTTAGGATCGATCTAAACCAGTCTATTATGTATATGATTGTATATGATTCAGCATGCCAACTATTAAACAACTTATTAGAAATGCAAGACAGCCAATTAGAAATGTCACGAAAGCCCCTGCTCTTCGGGGATGTCCTCAGCGCCGAGGAAGATGTACTAGGGTGTATGTGCGACTTGTTCAGATCATGGGCTGAGAAAAAGGAAACAATTTTTCAGTATCAACGATCAGTACCAGTGAATAGAATGGGGTTCTTCCGTTCACTATCTAAAAAAGATAGATCTACCATATCCTTCTATTGTGTATGAAATTTATGGTTTCCATTGGCGCAAATCCAATCTTGGAATTTTTTAAAAATTCCCCATTGGTAGCAAATGCTTATCCATTAAGCGGGGAAAATCCTATTTAAAAAGCAAAAAGATTATGCTTCGACTCTTGCAAAGAACGGACTAACAGGGTCAGCTACCCAATTAATCCTCCTAATTACATACCGTTACTGTATAAGATAGATCTCGTTGTGAAAGATCTATTACTGAAAAATTTATGAGTAGAGCCGAAGAGTGTGAACTGTACAAGTTACCAATTAAATGTTAAATGAAGGAATGAGCTCCGGTGTATAGAGGGGACCTCACCGTTTAAGAAGTAACCATAGAAACGATGGAACCCACTATTTATTTATCCATTTCTATTTACTCCTTTATTTTAGTTAATATGCTTTTTTTGATACCTAGTATCAATACAATTTCTTATTTCAAGGCGAAATGAAATGCCTAGAAAAAAGGAAAAATCGTGGGCGGGACGGTTATAGTAGCAAAAGCCATTGGAATTTTTATTTTATACATTGGAAGAATCCGTTTTGTTATTAATAGACTAGAAAAGAATAACTGAAAGAAAGAATTAGTTATTCATCAAAATTTCTTTTATTCAATGACCAGAATGAAAGAGGGATATATAGCTCGGAGACAAAGAGTAAGAGCTTTGGTTTCGGCTGATCGGGATAGAGATAGGAAAAAAAGATATTTTCGTCGTTTGTGGATCACTCGAATAAATGCAGGAATTCGAGGAATGGGGGTATCCTATAATTATAGTAGATTAATAAAAAATCGGTACAAGAAACAGTTGCTTCTTAATCGTAAAATACTTGCACAAATAGCTATCTCAAATAGGAATTGTCTTTATATGATTTCCAACGAGATTATAAAATAAGGAGATCGGAAGGAATCCACCGAAATGCTTTAAATGAAATGGGGTTCCCTCGAGAATGAACTCGAGGGAGGTAGAGTAGAAATTAATATGATAAAAAAATTCTGATAAGGTCATCAAAACAAGAAAACAAGATGAGCGAAGACGCTCAATAAAAAAAAAAAAAATTTATTTTTCTTCCCCAACCCGATTCGATTCTTTTATTTATTTCTTTTTTCTTACGACACGACAATTTTGATTATCAGATTTTTTGAATAAAGCATCAGTCTACGTTTGATAATTTTGAGTCAATTGAAGGGTAAGCCTATTTATTTCTGGTTCTAAGAGCAGTAGTTCTAGCGGTCGACTCTCTTCTTTCAAATCGTTTCTCATTTCTGGTTCTAGTTCTAGCGGTCGACTCCCTTCTTTCAAATCGTTTCTCATTATTAATAAAGGGTAACGAAGATAAAATACGAGCTTGTTTTATAGCAATAGTAATTAATCGTTGTTGTTTTAAAGTCAATCTATTTACTCGCCTAGATAAGATTTTTCCTTGTTCACTAATAAATCGACTAATTAAACTCATGTTTCTATAATCAATTCGATCCCCCGATTGGATCGGGGGCAAACGCCTACGAAAAGATCGCTTGTATTTATCCATCATTTCTTTATTCCTTATTTCTAAAAATAATCCTATCCTATCCTTTTCTAAAATCCTATTTTGATCGGATCAAATTCAAATTATAGAATTAATAGAATAAATACGATTTGCTTTGTTTTTTTTATTATTGTATTATTTATTTATTATTTATTTCTTATTTATTTGTTTATTTTATTAGTTTATTTTAATTATTTATTTATTATTTATTTGTTTATTTTATTAGTTTATTTTATTATTATATTATTTATAGATATTTATTTAAATATAATTTCATATTTTAATATATTTAATATATAAATATAATTTCATATTTTAATATATTTAATATATAAATATAATTTCATATTTTAATATATTTAATATATAAATATAATTTCATATTTTAATATATTTAATATATAAATATAATTTCATATTTTAATATATTTAATATATAAAATATAAATATAATTTAATATTTTAATATATTTAATATATAAATATAATTTAAATAAATATCTATAACTGTGATAATACATAAATAATAAATAAATATAATTTATAAATATATATAAATATAATTTCATATTTTAATATATTTAATATATAAAATATAAATATAATTTTAATATTTTAATATATTTAATATATAAATATAATTTAAATAAATATCTATAACTGTGATAATACATAAATAATAAATAAATATAATTTATAAATATATATAGAACCGACACGAAAATAATAAATAATTAATAAAATAAGAAATAAATAATGAAATATAGTAATAAATACAAAATATAGTAATAACTAAAAAATATAGTAATGAATAAATCATACAATATAATAAATAATACAATATTAACAATATTAAAATTAACAACAATATTAAAATTAACAATATTAAAATAATCATTATGCACGAATAGAAAATAAAAAAAAAAATAGTTAGTGATATTAAAAATCTAATTCCTAATCAATGAAAATCCAACTCCTAATCATTCGAAGACTGTAATCCAACTCCTAATCATTCGAAGACTGTAAACTAAAAATCATTCGAAGACGGTAAACTAAAAAAATAAATAATTGACTCGAGAATAAAGAAAAAAATTATTAAAAAAATAAGAACTAAATAAAAAATAGAATAAAAAAAAATAAAAGAATATTGATACAATCATATACCAGGTTAAAAAGGTTAAAAATTTATTAACGTGCATATCGAATAATTTAAAACTAAAAACTTCACTTTAAAAAGAAAGCGTGGAATAGACAAGGAAATACAAATATAGACTAATATATAAATAAAATATTTGTTATATATTAGTTATATATTATATCTAACTAATTATATACTTAATATTACTTAATATATTATATAATATATATTATTATACCTGAATACCTAATGTCCTATTTTCTCATACTAAATACCTAATGTTACCTAAATACCTAATGTCCTATTTTCTCATATTCTCGGGAAGGGTTGACATACGAGTACTTGATTCGATTTATTTCTTTATCTCCCACGTGAATTGTATGTTTGTAACAATAGGAACAGAATTTCTTCAATTCCAATCGACTAGGCGTATTGTGTCGATTTTTTTGAGTAATATACCTGGAAATGCCCGTTGATTCCTTATTAACGACGTTTCGAACACAACTGGTACATTCCAAAATAATCGTTACTCGGACATCTTTACTCTTGGCCATGAACCCCCTTTGAGTTTTTAATTCACCCAACTCTTCTATTTTCCGATCAAAAGTGAAGAAGAAAGGAATGAAAATAAATAAATAAAAGTTGCTAACTCAAAACCAAATCCTGAAAGATTTCGTTGCAATCAATTGCAATCAATATAGTAAATCAATATGTATTATACTAATAGTAAATAAGTAATACAATGATTTCTAACTCGATTTAGAATCACAGTACGGTATTTTCTTTAAGTATCTTGTAGGATACTGTTGTTCCAGCCACATTTCTCTTTTCGCTCTACTAGTAATTTAATTGGAGCTTGAACCCAAGTTTTGTTGAGGTTCAATCCACTTTTTTCGTTCTACCTTCCTTATTTATTTTATATAATTCTTATATAATTAGAATTCTAAAAAAACTAAATAGAATTATTTCTTATATAATTAGAATTCATTTCTTATATAATTATAATTCTAAAAACAACTAAAGTCAAGGGGGGGCGAGAGATTAGTCACAGATATTTGATTGTATATCGATCTAATCTTTTTCACCCCGTCCCGCGACAATAACTAGAATTAAAAAAAAGGGAATGTTAACGCATCCGGGAAGAAACGATTGATCTCTATCAATAAACCCGCTAAAGAACCGAACCAGAGAGTACTTAGTACCGGTGCTACGGAAAGATATGTTTTTAGATCTCGCATTTAAAATCCTCCTTCTTTATCGTATTACATACATTATGGTAATACATATATAATCACATGTATGTGTGGTTAAAGACCACTTGTATTTGTATATTTGTACCCGGAATTCCTAATTCAAAATTAAAATTTAAATGTACAATGATTCGATAGATAAGATTTTCCTTTTCTTAAAACAGCAAAATAGGTCCCTTTCTGCCTGAGAATTCCCGCCAAAAAGATTCATTTATTATTCATTATATGGTTGTTATATGATATGAGACCAAAAAGAGGAAATGGAAAGATAATTTTTGTATATCAATAGATGAAATAAGGGTGTGGAAAACAAGACAGGGATTCTCTACAATAACATCGTAGGCCAATTGAAAGGGATGTAGCGCAGCTTGGTAGCGCGTTTGTTTTGGGTACAAAATGTCACGGGTTCAAATCCTGTCATCCCTACCTATTACTTCTCCTTTGAGCAGTAAGGAGGGAGCCATTTTAGTTTTAGATTGATTAAAATTAAGCATACATAATCTATCATTTTCTCATATTATATATGATATATGATAGTATAGGTGTGCACGATGTATTGGGGTTATAAAATAAAAGAATCCTCTTTTTTACAGTCTTATTTATTATGATAAGAAAGCGCTCTTAGTTCAGTTCGGTAGAACGTGGGTCTCCAAAACCCAATGTCGTAGGTTCAAATCCTACAGAGCGTGATTCCGCTCTTGTTAAGTCGAAAATTACACCGAACTGAAAAAAAAAAAAAAAAAAAAAAAATTGAACAGCAATTCGAATTTGACCTCCTTGAATTAAATTAATTAAATTAAAATTAAAGGGGTCAGTCAAAAAAAGAGATGTTAATTAATCAAAGGTCCAACTGATCACCACGTATGTATTGTAAATATGCGGTTACGAATAATCCAGCCAAAGTAATAGGAATTAGACCTAAGACGATTCCAAATAGAAAAACTTCAATCATTTCAATTTATTTGAAAGGAGAAAAAGAAAGGTAATATCTATCCCTAAATATTAATCTCTATTGCCCATGAATATCAATAACTAATAATTGATAATTAACACGGTAAGGAACTATAGAATATATGGAATAGGACAGAAAACTTTGTTTTTATTAATTGTTCGTTCATTCAATTAATTTTCAAATAAGTCGTATCTTACTCAGACCAATAAATAGAGCTGAGGTTATAGTTAAAGCCGCTAGTAAAAAACCGAAATAACTAGTTAGAGTAGGCATGAAGGAGCTAAATGAAATATGTTCTTTTTATACATATGTTTATAAAGCACTTACCTAAGTTTCAATTTTTAAAAGAGACGGGGATAAGCAAAAATACCAATTGAAAGAATAAGTTCAATTGAAATTTTTTGATTCATCAATCATTCTAAACGGTATTCACAAAAATAGAGCGGCAGGACAAGAGTAGAAAAGAAAAAGAAATAGATTCATCATCTTTGTAGTTAGGTCAAGAAAAAACCTTTGGATCTAATACAAGAATACAAGAAAGGCCGCCTCACAAATATTGATTAGTAGAATTTTTTTTTTATTCCTTGCTCTTTTTTTTATCTATATCTAATACTATCGACTACTCTTACTTGTTACTAGACGACTAAGCAATTCCTTAAAATAAAAAAAGGAGGGCTTACAACAAAAAACAAAACCTCTTATGCAATTACGAAAAAAAGTCAATTTTTAGATTTCGCATCTAATTGACTTGCGGAAATATGATAATTTCCTTCATGAATTATTATAAACTTGTTGGATTCACGGGTTACCTGATCTTCCGTTTCTAGCCCCAAACCAATAATAGAATCCCCTATATTATATTCCAGGAATTTGAGGAATTTTCTATCGCATGATACGTGGTTATACATCGACAAGCAAGAAGAAGAAAGAAATTATCTAGCACTTCATGTCGATATACTGTTTGAAATTGCGTTGCTGTGTCAGAAGAAGGATAGCTATACTGATTCGGTATACTCTAAAAATACCTTTGGTACAATATTGACGATCTCACAAAGATTGAATTTCAGTGAATTTCCGTTTACTGATCTCATCTTTTACGGAATCGATCCCCTACAAGAATATGCGGAGCTCAGCATGTCTGGAAGCACAGGAGAACGTTCTTTTGCTGATATTATTACCAGTATTCGATACTGGATCATTCATAGTATTACTATACCTTCCCTATTCATTGCGGGTTGGTTATTCGTCAGCACAGGTTTAGCTTATGATGTGTTTGGAAGCCCTCGTCCAAACGAGTATTTTACAGAGAGCCGACAAGGAATTCCATTAATAACCGGCCGTTTTGATTCTTTGGAACAACTCGATGAATTTAGTAGATCTTTTTAGGAGGACCCAATGACCATAGATCGAACCTATCCAATTTTTACAGTGCGATGGTTGGCTGTTCACGGACTAGCTGTACCTACCGTTTCTTTTTTGGGGTCAATATCAGCAATGCAGTTCATCCAACGATAAACCTAATCCGAATTAATTATAGAGCTATGACACAATCAAACCCGAACGAACAAAATGTTGAATTGAATCGTACCAGTCTCTACTGGGGGTTATTACTCATTTTTGTACTTGCTGTTTTATTTTCCAATTATTTCTTCAATTAAGAAAAAAAGAGTAGTAGAATACTAAATAATAGTAGGAATTCTCTTATCCCATTCGGAAGGATTGCATCTCATAATTATCTATGACTGTTTATGTCTTTAGCATGACCACTTGATGAAATGTGGAGGGAAGCGGGATAAATGGCCGATACTACTGGAAGGATTCCTCTTTGGATAATAGGTACGGTAACTGGTATTCCTGTGATCGGTTTAATAGGTATTTTCTTTTATGGTTCATATTCTGGATTGGGTTCGTCCCTGTAATATGTAATAATGGGATGAACTAAGTTATAGGCATGAAAGTGTAAGAACTCAACGGGGCCCGCCTCCTCTTTCTTTGTCTGATTCGCGAGGAGGGGTCCCGTTGAATTCTTAATGATCATAATATTTTGTTCGTATAAATATAAATGACAACAAATAGATCACTTTTTCCGATGATGTTTTTGAAAAATGAACTCGATTAATTGATTCATAGCATCTGTTCTTCGATAGTATCTATCGATACTTTCAAGGTTAGAAGAAAAAAAGGAATCACTCAATTTCCTTTTCCTGGATGACACAATCACAATATATATTTAATTTTAATATTTAATTTTTTTTAATATTTAATTTTAATATTTTAATATTTAATTTTAATATTTCTTTTTTTTTTCTGTCGACCAGATATCAAGCAAACCCTTTCTAGACTAGTCTAACCTTACTCTATTTATTTTAGTATTTCATCAAAGTTTGAAATTTTTTTATAAGTTCATCGCCTTGCTTCTATTTTATATTTATAAAAAAAAGGATTCCTTCTCTTTTTTTTGGTTGTCCATTACTTATTATATTATATTATACTTATTTATACTTATACTTATTTTATACTTATTTATACTTATTTTATACTTATTATATTATCCTTATTACTTATTCGATTACTTTATTACTTATTCTATTATCTATTATAATCTATTATCTATTATAAGTAAATCTAAAAAAATAAAGGGTTCTGAAAAATCTGGAAAAATATAAACTAAGAATAGAAATCTTTGACGAATGGGATCCGGAATTGTTATTATTTCGACACAAGAAAAGGAATTTTACACATCCTTTTCTTGTGCCGAAGGCTAGGAAGACGAAGAATACTCCCTGTAATTATTTGTTCCCCTCATTTATCCTTCCTTTCTATTCTCCGCTTACTTATCTTATGTTTAGTATCTAATCAAATTGAATTTAGAAAACAAAACCCATTCTGTGACATTTCAATCTGACAATAGGGATATAATTACACCCCTCCCATTTAGATTGAAAAAAGAAAAGAAGGGGTAAAGACAAATAGTCTTCTTCACAATATACAGATTTTGAATGCGGTAAAAGTAATTCCTAGAGAAAGAATATAAACAAGCAAAAGACTTTTCATACTTTTTTCATCATACCTAACCTAATTGCCAGGAAGAATTTGTTCTTTTTTACAAATTTGATGTTGATAAATCCACGGATCTAGAAATTCATTTCGGACACTTGAACCTTTTCAAATTGTTTCTTTTTAAGAACCAAAAAGATTTGTGCAAAAACAATAGATGCCAAGAAGAACAAAAGGCCTTGGACACGTAGTGGATCTTGAAGTACTATTTCTGCATCCCCCTGACCAAATCCACCCACATTAGGATTACTTGTTAATGGTTGATCAAGTTTGATAGATTCACCCTCTGAAACAAGAAGTTCTGGTCCTGGGGGGATAATATCAACCACTTGATGTCCATCCAATGCATCCGTTATGGTTATTTCGTACCCCCCTTTTTCTTTTCGTATGATTTTGCTTACTATACCTGTTGCCGTAGCATTATAAATTGTATTGTTACTTTTGTTCCCGTCGGGATAAATCTGACCCCTTCCCCTATTTCCGCCTACGTATATGGGATATTTTAAGAAATGAACATCCTTATTACTAGCAGGGTCTGGGGAAAGAATAGGAAAGGTGATTTCACTATATTTTTGACCAGGAACAGGACCTATCACAAGAATATTTTTCTGAGTGGGGCGGTAGTTCTGAAAAGACAGATTGCCTATCTTTTCTTTCATCTCGGGCGAAATACGATCAGGTGGGGCTAACTCAAACCCCTCCGGTAAAATAAGAACAGCACCCACATTCAAAGCCCCTTTCTTACCATTAGCAAGAACTTGTTTCAGTTGCATATCATAAGGAATTCTAACAACCGCTTCAAATACAGTATCAGGAAGTACCGCTTGTGGAACCTCAATATCCACGGGTTTATTAGCTAAATGGCAATTGGCACATACAATACGCCCAGTTGCTTCTCGTGGATTTTCATACCCCTGCTGCGCAAAAATGGGATATGCATTTGAAATGGATGCCCCGGTTATTATATAGATCATGAGCGATACGGAAATGGATCGAGTAATCTCCTCCTTTATCCAAGAAAAAGTATTTCTAGTTTGCATGGTACAATCATTGATCCCGAAAATTTCTACAATAAAATTAGGTAGGTCACTAGTATAGTTCCCTATCCACGATTCTGCTATTTACTTTTACTGAAAAAAAAAAAAATTTACTGAAATAGAGGAGGAATTGTATTCCCCTGATGGGTAGAAAGAGTAAAGTAAGTACGACTTTGCATTCTTTGCTTATATACAAAGTAAGAAAGATTCTAATTGAATCCGTGAATCATTTTTCAGTCAGTCAGTGAATGATAAATAACTACAAGTGACGGCGATACATGATTTAAATAACGAAAGATCGAATATTTAAAAATTGTATCTAGAATGACTGGAAGGGTACAAGCAAGAACAGATATAATTTGATCATTATGAGCAAATCCAAAATCTTTGTAGATATAGCCAATCATTAGTTCCCAACCGTGGTGCGAATGGAATCCGACACAGAACTCAGTTAATAAAAGAATAGAAAAAGCTTTTATTGTGTCGCTTAAATTATATAGGAATTCTTGAACCCAAGAGTTAAGAATAACAAGTTCTTCATTACCCAAAATAGAATAACCACTTAGAATAACGAAACAGATTAGATTTGTCGAGAAGTGCAAAATCGTATGGATACGATCCTCATTGTGCATCTTGATCAATTGGATCGTTTCTTTGTGGATTCCTATACGAAGTTTTTGTAGATGTGTTTCCGGGTATTCTTTTATCATTTCGTCCAACAGGAGGAGTTCCTCTACTTCTATGAATTGTTCTAGAATACTTTTTTCTTGAATATCATTCAAAAAAGTTTCGGATTGCCTAGTATTCCACCAATTAGTAATCCAAGATTTCAGACTTTTATTAAATGAGAGAGAGATCCACCAGGGCAAAAATACTATAGATGCAAAATATAGAAGGGGAGTGAATGCTTTCTTTTTTGCCATTTTTTCATCTGTGAATTGTTAATGAACCCACCTCATTCGTTGACTTTATGTGATCTAATCTTTCTATCAAGCATGACTTTCATTATATTATAAATTATAAGATAAATTATAAGGTAGGGGCCCATGAATCTATTCTCTGTTTTTTTTTTTTTTGATTCAGTGCTTAGTCCTTGAATCTAAAAAGAGTACAGAAATAGAAAATAAGAATCCACTTTGAATTCGAATGTTCGAATGAAATATATATATATATTATTGTTTCCAGATATCTCAATTGATCAAATTCGAAGCAATTGCCCTCTTTCGATAACTGCCCGAAAGAACCGCTTCAAATAATAAAGATTATTCTATTCAGATTTTGAGACGAAGGAGCTCCCTGTCTATATCAAGATATCAATCAAATATGTCGAAAAATTTTCGCGGGTTATCTAGACTGTATATAGTCTAGAGTCCGGGAATAATTGAAAAAAAAAAAATTATGAAAAATATTATGATGATCAAAAATGAGTGACAAAAAAAGACAGAAAAGTTATCATTACATTTATCATTATGTTATAAGAAAGAAATCTACTTGTTTAGTTCTTAAGGAGCACAAAAGAAAGGATAAAAGGGGAGGGGCTGATTGACAAAAGGAAAGTAGAGAAAATTTACAAGATATAATCTATCTGTATCTAACGTATCAACTCCAAATATTGAAAATAAAAAGTTAAATATTTCGAAATACTTTGATATATGAGATGAATCCATTATTTCGATTTCTTGCTTGTTTTGTTACTGAATTAAGTTGAGTGGTTTTACATTTACAGACGCATAAAAAACAATTTTTGTGGACAAAAAAAAAAAAACAGTTTTGTTTTATGTTATGACTCTTCCGTATACGTCTTCTTTGGTTCGAGTGGGCATTCTTAAGAAACTTCAGTTTAGTTCTGCTATAGAAAAAAGAGGCTTCTTGTCTTGAGTTTTTTCCTCCTGCCGAGAAAGCATTTATTCTGCAATTCATTTCAAAAGACTTCAATCGGTACACGCAAAAAATAGGCCAATTCAGCAGCTTTTTGCTCAATTTCTCGTGGAGTCAAATTCTCATCAGTACGAGTCAAGGGAACGGCCCCCTGGCCTCTGATTTCCATATAAAGGACACGCCGAGCATAAATACCCTCTTTAACTTCTATTCTGATGGACTGAATATCTTTCATAAGGAATCGTAGAAAGATGCGACGATTTTTTCCAGGAAAACCCCAACGAAAAATACATACTATTCCCTCTTTTCTATCGAATCGATCATAACCACTACCTACATTCCAAAAAATCGTGCACCACAAATAGGAACTAATAAAGAGACCCGCGATCCCATAGAAAGACATCACGATTCCTTGTGGAAAAAAAACTATTTGCTGAGACCAAGATAACTAGAAGTTCCAACTAATAAAAACCCTAATGAACCAAAAAAAAGAATAAAGGCCCAGCAGAAATTGCTTGTTTTTCGAGACCCCACTATAAATTCTATCCATATAGATTCTGATCGCCAACTCATACATACTAGATCCAGTTGCATTTTATTGGAATTGAGAAAATAAGCAAAAAAATTTGACTTTACTTTTTTTGTTTCCGAAGTAACTCTCATCAACTAGTGCTATTTTGATATGAACTTTTAGAAGTAATTCATCAAATTGCTTAGATCTAAAATCATCCCCTTTATATGATCCCCTATACAGATCTACTAGATATATAGACTTTAATTTCATACATTCGTCCGGTACCGATCCACTTGCTATAATTCATTTACCCCTATATCATGTTTACGTATGCATAAGAGGAGCTTTTTCATTTATGTTCGGGGAAGCCGGATGGATGTTATACAATATTCTACTAAATAGATATCCGTGGCATCTAAGTCGTGAAAAAAAAAATAGATAAGATTTGGTCTTGGCCTTGGCCCCATCGAATCTAAAAAATCTTAGTTTTTTGAACATACAAAGATAAAGAAGCCATTGCAATTGCCGGAAATACTAGGCCTACTAAAGGCACAAAAATAGAGGGAATTGTCATAAAATGGGTACCTCAATTTAATATTCGTACCTGTTATTGTTATATTGTTAGTTATAAAGTTAGTTATAAATATATCTTATAATAATTATATTATAATTCGTATATTATACTAAGTATATCTAAATATTATACTAAGTATATCGAAATACTAAGTATATCTAAATATTATACTAAGTATATCTAAATACTAAGTATATCTAAATATTATACTAAGTATATCTAAATACTAAGTATATCTAAATACTAAGTATATCTAAGCGAGTATATATATCTAATATATATATCTTATCTAATAAGTGCAAGGAATGTAGAATTAAATAAAGGGACTTGCCCATCTTTCTAAATGAAATAAAATAGGTGTATGATAAGATAATCCACTTTCTTTATTATCTTACTTTATTCCTACTTTTCTTATTATTATTATTCTATTGTTCTTGTCTTCTAATTTTAATTTCTAATTTGAATTTAATAAAGAAAGAGTTTATTACAAATTGAGAAAGAGTTTATTACAAATTGTCGAAAGATTCGATTCGTTAGAATCCGATCCAAGAACAGGGATTTTTAGTAAAAATAGAATTCTCGGGAGATATAGAAAGATGCAAAACTCTATATTTATATTTTTTCTATATTTGAATTATATAAACATACGCAATAGAGCAAGATAAAATTCGTTTTTCGACAATTCCATTTTATGTCACAAAGTCAAAGCCCATTATGCGGGCTTTGACTTTGATTCTGATAAACTAACTAACTGCCTTTTCACTACAAAGAAAATAATTTAACTTAAGACTCTACTTGATTGAATTTTGATTCAAAGGAAAAAAACCGTGGAACTGAAATAACTCACTCAGAACACCCTTTAAAGGATTACGTGGTACGATTGGATCGAATAAACCCTTATGGAATAAATATTCAGCCTCCTGTGAACCTTCAGGTACTGTTATATTCAATGTTTGCTCAATTACTCTTTTACCCGCAAATGCAATATAGGCATTGGGTTCAGCAATAATGATATCCCCCAACATACCAAAACTCGCGGTCACTCCACCAGTAGTAGGAGATGTAAGAATTGATACATAAAATAACTTTTTATTTGATTGATAATCATATAAAGCAGAAGATATTTTAGCCATTTGCATCAAGCTCAAACTTCCTTCTTGCATGCGTGCTCCTCCGGAAGCACACACTAGAATAAGAGGCAAAAAATTATTGGTAGCATATTCGATCAAACGGGTGATTTTCTCGCCTACTGCGGATCCCATACTACCCCCCATAAACTGAAAATCCATAACCCCGATTGCTATAGGAATACCGTTTAGTTGACCCGTACCTGTTTGAATAGCCTCAGTTAATCCTGTCTCTCTTTGATAAGAATCAAGACGATCTTTATAGGGCTCTTCGTCATACTCAAACGGATCAGAATCAATACCATCTTCGTCATACTCAAACGGATAAGAATCAATACCATCTTCGTCATACTGAAATGGATCAGAATCAATACCATCTTTATCTTTGTCAAACTGAAATGGATCATAATCAATACCATCTTTATCTTTATCTTTGTCAAACTGAACTTTATCTTTGTCAAACTGAACTTTATCTTTGTCAAACTGAACTTTATCTTTGTCATACTGAACTTTATCTTCGTCATACTGAAATGGATCAGAATCAAGACCATCTTTATCTTTGTTAAACTGAAATGGATCATAATTAATACCATCTTTATCTTTGTTAAACTGAACTTTATCTTTGTCATACTGAACTTTATCTTTGTCAAACTGAACTTTATCTTTGTCATACTGAACTTTATCTTCGTCATACTGAACTTTATCTTCGTCATACTGAAATGGATCAGAATCAATACCATCCATATAAGGCTCTTCTTGGTCAGACTGAAATGGATCATAATCAATACCATCTTCGTCAGAACCATCTTCGTCAGCTTCGTCAGAACCATCTTCGTCAGCTTCGTCAGAACCATCTTCGTCAGCTTCGTCAGAACCATCTTCGTCAGCTTCGTCAGAACCATCTTCGTCAGCTTCGTCAGAACCATCTTCGTCAGCTTCGTCAGAACCATCTTCGTCAGACTGAAATGGATCATAATCAATACCATCTTCGTCAGACTGAAATGGATCATAATCAATACCATCTTCGTCATACTGAAATTCAATGGGATCCAGAGAGATCATGTCTTCATCCATAGGATCCCAAGTACCTGGATCAATCGAAAGTTCGATTCTATCTGAACTACTCATTTTCAAATGATATCCACAGTATTCACAAATATTCATTTTTGGCTTAAGAAATTTCTTATAATTTAATCCATAACAATCTTCATTTTCGCATAGAACCCACAAATGCTTGAAATCTTTAGGCCTTTCTAAATCATTACCATTTGCGCAACTTTCTTTTAGAGTTAAATCATTACCATTTGCGCAACTTTCTTTTAGAGTTAAATCATTACCATTTGCGCAACTTTCTTTTAGAGTTAAATCATTACCATTTGCGCAACTTTCTTTTAGAGTTAAATCATTACCATTTGCGCAACTTTCTTTTAGAGTTAAATCATTACCATTTGCGCAACTTTCTTTTAGAGTTAAATCATTACCATTTGCGCAACTTTCTTTTAGAGTTAAACCATTGTCTTCACTACTATTTCCACCTTCAACACAAATGTAACCACAAATGCAATTATAAATATAACTATCATTGTAATTGTCACTACCACTTAAAATGGAACTATCAATACAGGTTTGAGAACGAAGATAAGAGTTAATACAACTCTTAATGTGATTATTCCAACTATAGTTAGTATCATACAAGTTAAAATCATAGTGGGGATCGTCATTGTCAATCTCAAAAATTTGATTTTCACTATTAAAATATAGAGAATAATTATCCTGATTACTATCATTATCCTGATTACTATCCCTAATTAAAACCCTAATTCGGGTGTCATCAGAAATGAAATTCCGAATGTCTTTGACGCCAACTAAATGATCAACCTTACTGTAATAACTAGAGCTGTCACTACAACCATGAATGTTTTTATCCATATCATTTCTAACCGGGTCTTCGTTTACACTAGTATTTTCAATAGGACCAAGGCTATCCATTGATTTACTTAGCCCACATCTGTATTCTAATTCCCCCTTAGACAAGATAAAATTGAACCATAATTTTTCCATAGAGTTTTCTTGCCTCTATTTAGATGTAAAGTATAATAGATGAATAGTCATTTGATGAAAAAAAAAAAATCATTTATTTCCTATCGGAATACGCATAATGGATACAATCATTAAACTAATAATGAGTGAATATTGAAGTAAAGGATTCTCGTTTGTGAGAACCTGGAGTATCAGTTCATTATATATGATATATGATACTTTACTTTTTTCTTTTCAATTATAAATATAAATTTTCAATTAGAAATAGCGATTTCCCTATGTTGTGTAAAATTCGCACTGAAAAAATTGAAAAAAGAAATTTTTCTCCTATCAAGAACCTTTTTCGTAAAATATCGTCTACTAATACAATAAAATCTCGTCTACTAATACAATAAGTTTCTATTCCAACACGGAACGAATAGGATAGAAAAGAATACACCAATCTTTAGGATCGGCTCAATCCTTTTAGTAAAAGATTGGGCCGAGTTTAATTGCAATTCAACAAACCAACAGTAATTACTGGATTACAAAGTATCCATTGCTTCGAATTCAAATTTTATTTATCTAAAGTATCCATTGCTTCGAATTCAAATTTGATCTCCTTCCATACTTCACAAGCAGCAGCTAGTTCCATACTCCATTTGCCAGCCTCGCGGATAATTTCATTACCCTGGCGGGCAAGGTCACGTCCCTCATTACGAGCTTTTACACATGCTTCTAAAGCTACTCGATTAGCTACGGCACCCGGTGCATTTCCCCAAGGGTGTCCTAAAGTTCCTCCACCGAATTGTAGTACGGAATCATCTCCAAAGATCTCGGTCAAAGCAGGCATATGCCAAACGTGAATACCCCCCGAAGCTACGGGCAGAACACCTGGTATAGAAACCCAATCTTGAGTGAAATAAATACCACGGCTTCGATCTTTTTCAATAAAATCATCACGTAGTAAATCAACAAAGCCCAAAGTTATGTCCCTTTCTCCTTCAAGTTTACCTACTACTGTACCAGCGTGAATATGATCTCCACCAGACAGACGTAAAGCTTTAGCTAGTACACGAAAGTGCATACCATGATTCTTCTGTCTATCAATAACTGCGTGCATTGCGCGATGGATGTGAAGAAGTAGACCATTATCTCGGCAATAATGAGCCAAGCTAGTATTTGCAGTGAACCCACCTGTTAAGTAGTCATGCATTACGATGGGAGCTCCCAATTCTCTGGCAAATATGGCCCTTTTAATCATTTCTTCACATGTACCCGCAGTAGCATTCAAGTAATGCCCTTTGATTTCACCTGTTTCAGCCTGTGCTTTAAAAATTGCTTCGGCACAAAATAAGAAACGGTCTCTCCAACGCATAAATGGTTGGGAGTTCACATTCTCATCATCTTTGGTAAAATCAAGTCCACCACGTAGACATTCATAAACTGCTCTACCGTAGTTCTTAGCGGATAACCCCAATTTAGGTTTAATAGTACATCCTAATAGGGGGCGACCGTACTTGTTCAATTTATCTCTTTCAACCTGGATGCCATGAGGCGGGCCTTGGAAAGTTTTAGTATAAGAAGGAGGGATTCGCAGATCCTCTAGACGTAGAGCGCGCAGGGCTTTGAACCCAAATACATTACCACACAATGGAAGTAAACATGTTAGTAACAGAACCTTCTTCAAAAAGGTCTAAGGGGTAAGCTACATAACATATATATTGATTTTCTTCTCCAGCAACGGGCTCAATGTGGTAGCATCGCCCTTTGTAACGATCAAGGCTGGTAAGCCCATCGGTCCACACGGTTGTCCATGTACCAGTAGAAGATTCAGCAGCTACTGCTGCCCCTGCTTCCTCGGGCGGAACTCCGGGTTGAGGAGTTACTCGGAAGGCTGCCAAGATATCAGTATCTTTGACTTCATATTCAGGAGTATAATAAGTCAATTTATACTCTTTAACACCAGCTTTGAATCCAACACTTGCTTTAGTCTCTGTTTGTGGTGACATAAGCCCCTCCCTACAACTCATGAATTGAAAATTTTCGCAACAACAAGGTCTGCTCGGCATAAATTAGGAGTTAATGAAACCTTTTCGAAGAAATCTTTCAAAAAATTATCAACTAATCCGAAAGGTTCCTTATTAGACCATGGTATTTGATTCGCCAAATACATCATTATTCTATATTCTTTCATATTCTATATTCTTTCATATGTATGGCGCAACCCAATCCGTGTTTTTCAAGTTTAGAATTCCTTACTTTTTTTTTGAATCGAAATGAAAATGAAATAAATGAAATAGAAATATTATAAATATATAATTATAATTAGAATTATAAATATAAAATATATATATAAAATATATAAATTAAATATAAAATATATAAATTCAATAATAAGTCAATAGTCAATAATAAGATAATACTATAATAATATAAATTCAATAATAAGTCAATAGTCAATAATAATCAATAATAAGATAATAAGATAATAAGAAATAATATAAAATAAGAAATAATATAAATTCAATAATAAGAAATAAGAAAGAATAAGAAATTCACTCTTGACAGTAATATATGTTGTATATGTAAATCCTAGATGTGAAAATATGCGTAATTCGTTTATGAAATGAAAAAAAAGGAATATAGATGGAAAAAGGGGGGATAGGTTGGACGTAAAAAAAAATCGATATGCTAAAATAAAATACGAAATGAAATAAGGGCTAATGAGATAGAAATAAGGAATCGTAAATAGAGTTCGGGTTCGAATTCCATAGATAATATGGATGGTATTGCCTATAATGATAGACAAATGAAAGACAATGATAGACAAATGAAAGACTCTCTCAAAATTGTTATTTATTTATCCACTTGATATTTTGCAAATAGGTTGGTTGAACTTAAAAATTCCTTCATTGAATAAGGAAACAATCCAATTGAATTGCATTCAATTGGATGGTACCAACGAAATCGAGTGCTAATCCCCATTTCTTATTGAATTAACCGATCAACTTGCTGTCGAAGATTTTTTTTATTAGAAAATTTTCGAAAAAAAAAATTGACATATTTCACTTTATTTTATTATGAGAATAAATCCTACTACTTCTGTTCCTGGAGTTTCCACGCTTGAAAAAGAAAATCTGGGACGTATTTCTCAAATCATCGGTCCAGTACTGGATGTAGCCTTTCCCCCGGGCAAGATGCCTAATATTTACAACGCTTTGGTAGTTAAGGGTCGAGATACCATCGGTCAACAAATTAATGTAACTTGTGAGGTACAGCAATTATTAGGAAACAATCGAGTTAGAGCTGTAGCTATGAGCGCTACAGATGGTCTAATGAGAGGAATGGAAGTGATTAACACGGGAGCTCCTCTAAGTGTTCCAGTCGGCGGAGCGACCCTAGGACGAATTTTTAACGTGCTTGGGGAGCCCGTTGATAATTTAGGTCCTGTAGATACTCGCACAACATCCCCTATTCATAAACCTGCGCCCGCTTTCATACAATTAGATACAAAATTATCTATTTTTGAAACAGGAATTAAAGTAGTCGATCTTTTAGCTCCTTATCGTCGTGGAGGAAAAATCGGACTATTTGGGGGAGCTGGGGTAGGTAAAACAGTACTCATTATGGAATTGATCAACAACATTGCCAAAGCTCATGGGGGTGTATCCGTATTTGGCGGAGTAGGTGAACGTACTCGTGAAGGAAATGATCTTTACATGGAAATGAAAGAATCTGGAGTAATTAATGAACAAAATCTTGCGGAATCAAAAGTGGCTTTAGTCTACGGTCAGATGAATGAACCGCCAGGAGCTCGTATGAGAGTTGGGTTGACTGCCCTAACTATGGCGGAATATTTCCGAGATGTTAATAAACAAAACGTACTTCTATTTATAGACAATATCTTCCGTTTTGTCCAAGCGGGATCCGAAGTATCTGCCTTATTGGGTAGAATGCCTTCCGCTGTGGGTTATCAACCCACCCTTAGTACCGAAATGGGTTCTTTACAAGAAAGAATTACTTCTACCAAGGAGGGATCCATAACTTCTATTCAAGCAGTTTATGTACCCGCGGATGATTTGACCGACCCTGCCCCTGCCACAACATTTGCGCATTTAGATGCTACTACCGTACTATCAAGAGGATTAGCTGCCAAAGGTATCTATCCAGCGGTAGATCCTTTAGACTCAACGTCAACTATGCTCCAACCTCGAATCGTTGGAAAGGAACATTATGAAACTGCGCAAAGGGTTAAGCAAACCTTACAACGTTACAAAGAACTTCAGGACATTATAGCTATCCTGGGGTTGGACGAAGTGTCCGAAGAGGATCGCTTAACCGTAGCAAGAGCGCGAAAAATTGAGCGTTTCTTATCACAACCCTTTTTCGTAGCGGAAGTATTTACTGGTTCCCCGGGGAAATATGTTGGCCTAGCAGAAACAATTAGAGGATTTCAATTGATCCTTTCCGGAGAATTAGACGGTCTTCCTGAACAGGCCTTTTATTTGGTAGGTAACATCGATGAAGCTACTGCGAAGGCTACGAACTTAGAAATGGAGAGCAAATTGAATAAATGACCTTAAATCTTTGCGTACTCACCCATAATCGAATTGTTTGGGATTCAGAAGTGAAAGAAATCATTTTATCTACTAATAGCGGACAAATTGGCGTATTACCAAATCACGCGCCTATTGCCACAGTTGTAGATATAGGTATTTTGAGAATACGCCTTAACGACCAATGGTTAACGATGGCTCTGATGGGTGGTTTTGCTAGAATAGTCAATAATGAAATCACTATTTTTGGAAAGGATGCGGAAAAGGGTAGTGACATTGATCCACAAGAAGCTCAGCAAGCTCTTGAAATAGCGGAAGCTAACTTGAGGAAAGCTGAAGGCAAGAGGCAAACAATTGAGGCAAATCTAGCTCTCAGATGGGCTAGGACACGAGTAAAGGCTATCAACGCGATTTCGTAACTAGTTGGTTAATCGAAAGAATTTCCGTATAAACAGAACTTTCGTTTCTACATCCCATTTTTATTCTGCTGATTAAATAGAATCAAATACAATCAAAAGTGAAATAGTGAAATTTGATCTAACGAAAAATTTGAAAATTGAAAACGGAAATAGAATAGGATGAAAAAGATAGAAAATCAATAAAAGAAGGTGGGTAGAAAAACTTATTAGACACCGGGATCAATGGTATCTAATAAGTTCTACCTACTATTGGATTTGAACCAATGACTCCCGCCGTATGAAAGCAATACTCTAACCACTGAGTTAAGTAGGTCATTTATTATCATAAGGAATCATAAAGAGAAAGAAAAGGGACCTATCACATCGATGGATTATAAATCCGATATTACTTCTAAGCAATACCAATCAAACCGACCAAAAAGGTATGATTATGATGTTGGATCATGTAATATTCATCTTGACAAGAAATTATCTAAATAATATGATAAAATATGTATCACAAACACAAGGGCTATAGCTCAGTTAGGTAGAGCACCTCGTTTACACGCGCGCCAATGTTTTTCAGGGGAGTCTATCATGCAATCAAAAAAAATTGATCCTTTTGAGAAATCGATGTCTTACTCCATTACTTTGAAGGAACAAAACAAGAGAACAATAGCCTGACAAATGGTTTGGTTCGATTCGGGTGCCGTTTAGGCAGGAGCAGGATCCGAATCGAACCTATCATTGATTTGAGATATTGATAGGGCGAATACCCAGTCTATTCAATGCTAGGCATAATGAGTATAAGGACCTCAAAAATTCTCTTTTCGTCCTATGAATCTTAAGGTGTATGAAGTTTCATCTTTGATTTTTTAATCAGGATGATAGAGACTTCATTTAACTTAGGTTGATCTAGGCCAGAAGCAGACCTACGTCAAGATAAACTTTCCCTTCTTTGAAACACTTTGGTAGTGCTCCTGTATCAGTAATGAATCAGAGCACATGGAACCATCTTCCTTTTTTTTCTAAGAGAAAAAATATATATATGGTAGACTAACTGATATTTCTATCAGTTAATGAAAGAGCCCAATGCAAAAAAATGCATGTTGGGTCTTTGAAATAGGTCGAATCATTTTGATAATAATCAGTTCGATCTGTTTTACCGAGAAGGTCTACGGTTCGAGTCCGTATAGCCCTATATTTTATATTTTTATTTTATATTTTATTAATTTTTATATTTTATTAATTTTTATATTTTATTAATTTTTATATTTTATTAATTTAAAATATTTATTAAATTAATAAAAAAATATTTATTAAATTAATAAAAATGAAATGAAAATAATATTCTTAAAACTAAAGCAAACTAAAACAATAAAGAATATCCAAATACAAATAAAAAAAGTTGTATAGTTTTTTTCCTAATTATTGTATTCTTTGTTGATTGGAACTGGTCGCTTCCAGTTGCTTGGTTAAAATCATTCCCATAAGCTCGCTCACAGGGAGATCGCTCAGAAACTGAAAACAAAAGCGCATTTCAACAGAATCTCATAAATATATATAATATATATTAAATATATATATATAGATAATATATATATAGATAATATCTATAAAAAGATATAATATCTATAAAATATAGATAGAAAATAAAAAATGTATTCTATATATAACTATATATAAATTTATTCTATATTCTATATATAACTATATAATATACTATATAATATATATATAAATTTATTCTATATTCTATATATATTCTATATATATAATAGATAATAAGATAATAGAAAAGAGAAAAGGTTTTTTTTTTTTTTTTTTATTTCTAATACATATTAGATATTAGTTATATATTAGAATTCCTTTTATTTAGAAAAATACGAAATGAAGTGAAAACAAAAAAGTTTTACTTGTTTTGGATTTGTATAGTATTCTACTATACTATATAGTAATAGTATAAATATCTATGTAATAGTATAAATGTAATAGTATAAATATCTATTTATACTATTACTATACAAATTAGTACTATATCGAATACAAATTAGTACTATATCGAAATTAAATCGAAATAAGTGAAATGTAAATAGGATTAATTCCAATCAATAAATCTTAAAACGCAACAGCAAACAAACGAAACTAGACGATTCGATCAAACTGAATTGTTGGTTTGACTAAACAAACAGTTGTGGATGACTTGACAATGAATTCCAGGTCGAATCGACTAATCCGGTCTATTTTTCACATTCATAGGAGTTCGTCTATGTTTCTGCTTTACGAATATGATATTTTCTGGGCATTTCTAATAATATCAAGTGCTATTCCTATTTTGGCATTTCTAATTTCTGGAGTTTTAGCCCCGATTAGAAAGGGTCCAGAAAAACTTTCTAGTTATGAATCGGGTATAGAACCAATGGGCGATGCTTGGTTACAATTTCGAATCCGTTATTATATGTTTGCTCTAGTTTTTGTTGTTTTTGATGTTGAAACGGTTTTTCTTTATCCATGGGCAATGAGTTTCGATGTATTGGGGGTACCCGTATTCATAGAAGCTTTAATTTTCGTGCTTATCCTAATTGTTGGTTCAGTTTATGCATGGCGAAAAGGAGCATTGGAATGGTCTTAGTTCCTGAATATTCAGATAATAAAAAGAAAGAAAAAAGTAAAAATAATAATAACATTGAGTATGAATTCCATTGAATTTCCCTTACTTGATCGAACAACCCAAAACTCAGTTATTTCAACTACATTAAATGATCTTTCAAATTGGTCAAGACTCTCCAGTTTATGGCCGCTTCTTTATGGTACCAGTTGTTGCTTCATTGAATTTGCTTCATTAATAGGCTCACGATTCGACTTTGATCGTTATGGGCTGGTCCCAAGATCGAGTCCTAGACAAGCGGACCTAATTTTAACAGCTGGAACAGTAACAATGAAAATGGCTCCCTCTTTAGTGAGATTATATGAACAAATGCCCGAACCTAAATATGTTATTGCTATGGGCGCGTGTACAATTACAGGAGGGATGTTCAGTACTGATTCTTATAGTACTGTTCGGGGAGTCGATAAGCTAATTCCTGTGGATGTCTATTTGCCGGGCTGTCCCCCTAAACCCGAGGCAGTTATAGATGCTATAACAAAACTTCGTAAGAAAATATCTCGCGAAATCTATGAAGATCGAATTAGATCTCAACAGGGGGATCGGTGTTTTACTACCAATCACAAGTTTTGTCTTGTACGCAGTACTCATACTGGAAATTATAATCAAGGATTACTCTATCAACCACCATCTACTTCAGAGATTCCTCCTGAAACATTTTTCAACTACAAAAGTTCAATATCTTCCCACGAATTAGTGAATTAGGTAGGATTCAGAAACAGAATAACAAACAACGAATTAATCTTCATAAATTCGATTTCATCGTAAATGTGAAATACTTATCTTATACAAATTACAAATAAAAAAGAAAAGTGCGGGAGAGATAAAAAAGATGCAGGGCCGTTTGTCTGTTTGGCTAGTCAAACACGGGCTAGTTCATAGATCTTTGGGCTTCGATTACCAAGGAATAGAGACTTTACAAATAAAGCCCGAGGATTGGCATTCCATTGCTGTTATTTTATATGTATATGGTTACAATTATCTACGTTCCCAATGTGCTTATGATGTAGCACCAGGCGGACTGTTAGCCAGTGTGTATCATCTTACGAGAATAGAGTATGGTGTAGATCAACCGGAAGAAGTATGTATAAAAGTATTTGCTCCAAGGAGTAACCCTAGAATTCCGTCTGTTTTCTGGGTTTGGAAAAGTGCGGATTTTCAAGAACGAGAATCTTATGACATGTTGGGAATCTCTTATGAGAATCATCCACGACTGAAACGTATCTTAATGCCCGAAAGTTGGATAGGGTGGCCTTTACGTAAGGATTACATTGCCCCCAATTTTTATGAAATACAAGACGCTCATTGAATGATAAGAAACTAATTACAACTTCAAATATTCAAGGAATATTTGTACATTCTCTTCTAGCTCAAACGGAGGAATTGAGGTTTCATTCGTATTCTTATGGATAGGCTAATAAATAAAAAGAAATAAAAGACAATACATCATTGAAATTCTCGATTTTTGAAGATACCTTTTTATTTTATTTCGGACGAGCCGAGACAATAGGATGAACAACAAGGGTTCTATACCGTGAACTTTGTATCGCGCACATCACTTAGATGAACTCTAGAGAGTCACATAGAAAGGAATGAAGAAATGGAATATGAAAGAGAATACAAATAAATAAATGAAAGGGAATCGGATTCTATTTGTACTGTAGCTGAGATGAGTCTTGGTTATTTCTATCCTTGAACTCCTCTAGACCAGACTTTTGGTTGGGCCTTTCAACCAACTATTTTAATCTTTTTTTTTAATTAAATATGTATGAAGTATTAACATTCTTTTTGAATGTGAGGAGCCACAGCGTGAACAAATAAAAAAGAAGAGGAAAGATAATGAAATTTTTTTCTTTTACTACATTATTTATTTTTTTTACTACATTATAATTATAATAGACTCTTTGCTCATCTAAAAAATAGAAACAAAAAAAAAAAAAAAAATAAATAAAGAGAGGGTTTACTTCCAGATAGCTAGCTAGATAAGTATGTATTATGTCGATCTATATCAATTAATTTGTAGAGTAGATACTCATACAAATTAATCATACGCCGAGAACCAGATTTGAACTGGTGACACGAGGATTTTCAGTCCTCTGCTCTACCAACTGAGCTATCCCGACCATTACCGACGCATTATCCTCATAATACTAGATGACTTGGGTCTATGTCACTTAAAAATGAAAACAAAAAAAAAAACGAAAAAGTATTAAATTAAAAGGGGAATTTCTTGGATCTTTAAAAGGAAGACTTTGTAAATTTCAGTATGAGTAATGATATGGATTATGAATCATTCAAATAGGTATTCCTTGCTCAAGGGTGTTGATTTGTACGTATATCATATATATATCACAATATATCATATCACAAGACTTGTGATAAGAGAACAAAATTCTGCTAGGATACGCTTGTAAAATGGAAAAGAATAGGATGAATGAGAAACATAAGGAACTTTGAACCACTAACAAAAAGGGTAGGATAAAATAAATAGATAGCAAACGGGCTTTTTGGGGTTGGGGATAGAGGGACTTGAACCCTCACGATTTTTAAAGTCGACGGATTTTCCTCTTACTATAAATTTCATTGTTGTCGGTATTGA
The DNA here is from genome assembly GCF_047325235.1 of Durio zibethinus. Taxonomy (NCBI): domain Eukaryota; kingdom Viridiplantae; phylum Streptophyta; class Magnoliopsida; order Malvales; family Malvaceae; genus Durio; species Durio zibethinus. The sequence continues at coordinate 6,124 of NW_028322813.1, read as the reverse complement.
TATTGACATGTAGAACGGGACTCTATCTTTATTCTCGTCCGATTAATCAGTTTTTCAAAAGATTTATCAGACTATGGAGTGAATGATTTGATTAATGAATATTCTATTCGATTCTTTCTTCAACTTGGAATCGATTCACAACAATTCTTTTTATTTTTCATATAAATTGATTTTGCATATAAATAAAAAAAATACGGGTTCGAGTCGTCTTTTTTGGTTTTTCATTAGTATACCTATTTATTTTATATTTTATATAGGTATATCTTGCATCCTTTCTGGAGTTTCGATATAAGGATTCCTTTACCAACAGTCAACCCCATTTGTTAGAATAGCTTCCATTGAGTCTCTGCACCTATCCCTTTTTTATTATTCTCGCTTGTTGAACCTTTGTTTATTTTCGTAAAATAATAGGATTTGGCTCAGGATTGCCCATTTTTCATTCCGGGGTTTCTCTGAATTTGAAAGTTATCACTTAGTAGGTTTCCATACCAAGGCTCAATCCAATCCAATTAAGTCCGTAGCGTCTACCAATTTCGCCATATCCCCTTTGTGTCTTGAGATTAGGATCTCATTAGGATGCACTTCCTTCCCCCTTTCTCCTTCCCTTCCTTTCCCCTTTCTTTCATTTATTTATTTTCTTTCTTTTTATGCGAAAACCGTTGAATTTAGTATTGAATTTAGTAGATATAGATACTGATTCTTATATCGAAGGGTCTTTACCTATTTTATTTCTTGTTTGTTTATCTTCTTTCGTCTCTATCGGAGACCCGTATTTATTTGGTCCAATCAGAAAATATTTTATCATTTCTGTATTCGCAATTCAATATAGATGGATATTCCATAACATATATATGCCCCCCTTACTCTCAGTTTTCTCAGGCAATTTACTCGAACGGTCGATTTTTTTTTTTTTTTTCGTCTTAGCTTCCGCCTTTATGAATGAAAACAAAAGAAAGGAGTCTCTCATCTCTCATTATGATCTGGATTTCATTTCTATGGGTTGCATCTTTTCTTTTTTCTTTAATTTTATTTTTATTCTTATTCTTTTATTAGACTATCCTATATAACCATAATAAGATAACTAAAAAAATAAAAATAAAAATGAAAATTGAATTTATTCATTATTAAAATTTATTCATTTTAAAATTTATTCATTATTAATTATTTATTTTCTAGTATAATAGCATAATAGCTAGAACTAATTATTCCATTCATTTCTATTTCGACTTCGAAGATAATTCGAATTAGTTAGTCTAAAAAACAAAGTTTCATTCTAATTATTTAGACTTATAACGTATCATTTATATAATGATAATATATATATAAATTATATATAAATATAAATTATATATAAATGCATAAAAATATTTTCACTATAATTATCTAATTATTAGACTCTATTTATAATTCTAAACTAAATATAAATAAATTAAATATATATTAAATCTATATTAAATATAAATAAATATTAAATATAAATAAATTAAATCTATATTAAATCTATCTATCTATATTAAAATTAAATCTATCTATTAAATTAAATCTATATCTATATCTATATAAAAAAAAAAAATTATATATAATTTAAATGTAAAATATACTAAAAATATACTAAAAAATACTAAAAATATAAAATAAAAAATATAGTAATATTATACTTAGTATACTAATATTATACTAATATATATATAATACTAAATTATATATATAATACTAAATAGAATATAATACTAAATAGAATAGAATACTAAATAGAATAGACTAATAGAATAAAGATAACATATAATAAAATAAATATAAAATAAAAATATATAATATAGAGATAAATAATAAATAATTATAAAAATTATAAATATATTTATAATTTATTTTTATAATTTTTATAATTATAATAAAATTAGAATTAAATTATAATAATATTATTATAATTTAATATTATTAAATATAATGTTATTAAATATTAATATGATTAAATTAAAATATGATTAAATTAAAATATCATTTTTAATATGATTAAAATATAATCAAATAGAATGATTAAAATATAATCAAATAGAATTATATTATTCTATTCTTAATTATTATATTCTATCAATATTAGATTGAATATTAGATTGAATCTACCATTATTATATATTATTATATATTATTATATATCATTATATTAAATATGATTATATTAAATATGGCATAAATTATGTATGGCATAAATATGGCATTTAAAATTTAAAATTCTAGTTTTTCTAAATTCTAGTCTATAATTCATATTAATAATTCATAGTAATTATGAATAACTAATAGATAGTTAATAGATAAGATCGTAATAGTTTGCTGAATTCCTATGGATACAAAATTTCTATTATTTGAGCCCGCTTAGCTCAGAGGTTAGAGCATCGCATTTGTAATGCGATGGTCATCGGTTCGATTCCGATAGCCGGCTTTCTCTATTTGTTTGCTTTTTTACTTTTTTACATGATTGATAATGTTTTTTTGAAATCAAAGAACATTGAAAAAGCTTTTTCCCCTTTTCTTTCCAAAGGTCAACGATCCGTTTATTATGTCGTAGAAACTTTCAATTAGGAATAAAATTGGAGGAGTTAGATCTTTGCAGAATAAATCAAGAAAAAAAAAAAGGAAACTTTTTTTGGTTTAATTTTTAGATTTTAATTTTTATATTTTATATTTAATATATATTTTATATTTAATATATTTATATATTATATATATTTTATTTTAATTTCTATTTTTTGTATACATTATATACAATATACATTATATACAATACAAAAAAGTATGGATATTGATCCAATTCATCTCATTAATATTTGTAGTACAATCCTTCAGTCGATTTCGCTTCATTTAGTTCAGTTTTAATTTAGGTTTATGAAATTTCAATAAAATTCAAATTAATAAGGAGTCTTTATGTCGCGTTACCGAGGGCCTCGTTTCAAAAAAATACGCCGTCTGGGGGCTTTACCGGGACTAACTAGTAAAAGTCCTAGAGCCGGAAGCGATCTTAGAAACCGATCGCGCTCCGGTAAAAAATCTCAATATCGTATTCGTTTAGAAGAAAAACAAAAATTGCGTTTTCATTATGGCCTTACAGAACGACAATTACTTAAATACGTTCGTATTGCCAGAAAAGCAAAAGGGTCAACAGGTCAGGTTTTACTACAATTACTTGAAATGCGTTTGGATAACATCCTTTTTCGATTAGGTATGGCTTCAACTATTCCTCAAGCCCGCCAATTAGTTAACCATAGACATATTTTAGTTAATGGTCGTACAGTAGATATACCAAGTTATCGCTGCAAACCCCGAGATATTATTTCAGCGAGGGATGAACAAAAATCTAGAACTCTGATTCAAAATTATCTTGATTCATCCACCCATGAGGAATTACCAAAGCATTTGACCCTTCACACATTACAATATAAAGGATTAGTCAATCAAATAATAGATAGGAAATGGGTCGGTTTGAAAATAAATGAATTGCTTGTCGTAGAATATTATTCTCGTCAGACTTAAACCTAACTAAAATAACAAAACAAGGGTTCTGCTCCCTTTTCACCTGAGTTAAGGTTAAGTAAAGGAAGACAGGGTAAGGGATTTGATTCGGAAATTTTATTTTTCTCCTATTCATGTATGATAGATCCGTAGGTAGATTTTCATCCCCTGTACGCTATTTTACGTATTCCGTATTAAAAAGAAATTGGGAATAGAGAATCTATATCAAAGAAGGGTCTAACTCTTTAGTATCTGTTCTTATTTGATTTGATACATTGTAGTCAGTTACATTGGCGAATTAGGTGAAGGTGCGGAAAGAGAGGGATTCGAACCCTCGGTAAACAAAAGTCTACATAGCAGTTCCAATGCTACGCCTTGAACCACTCGGCCATCTCTCCTACATAATTATTATGGCCGATAACCCGAGCGAATAGCGAGTTATTCATATTAGATTGTTCGAGAGGTACGAACAATATCAATTCTAACTAGAAAACTAGCTATAAAAATAGAAAACTTTTCATCACTTTTTTCAGCACTTTTTCTTTAGCCTCCCGACTCGAAGAAATTTTTTTGTGAGGGGGCTGTTAAAAATAAATAATATAATACGATAAACATATACCATATATATCTATTCATGTTTGCGAAAAAGGCACTCCCATCTTTTTTCTGATATTTCTACCGGACTGGATTAAATCAATGAATTGAAACGAATCAAATCAATCGATTGGTTTTTTTTTTTTAGACTATGCTTAATGGATATTTTTAGTTCATAATTCTCTTTAGACTCTAATTCCCCATTTCTATAAGAATTCTAAAATTCTTTTCCAGTTTTAGATCTCTCAACAACAACCTCTTACTCTGTAAATCTATTACAAATTCATAAATCCTCTAAGGGATTTTTATATTTGATTATATGTTGTATACCTGCTATGCACAAAACACAAAAAAGGGCAGTTATTTTATTTTCATCATAGAACGATTATTCGATTATTTTTCCTCTTTTTATCATAATTTAATCAAAACTTCTCTAATTTTGCTAATCTATCCTAATCCGTAGGATAAATTTTTTGATTCTTCAACTTCGATGAAATCGTAATAATTCTTTTTTCTTTTTATATTTTATTCTTATACTAATAAATTCTTATACTAATAAATTTGGATGAAATAAAATAGGATTCAAATATTTCTTTTTTTTTTTTTTTCTTGATTCCTGCCAAAAAAATTGAAGTAAAGTAGAGGGCTATATCTTTTTTTTTTTTTTTTTTATGGAATGGGTCTGCTTTTATGTTATTTCGTACTGTACGCTTCCTTTGTTTGTGAGATCCTTTTTTTTTTCTCACGAAGGGGTAATGAAAAGAGTTATAGAATGGATTGCTACCTATGCCTAGATCGCGGATAAATGGAAATTTTATTGATAAGACCTTTTCAATCGTAGCCAATATCTTATTACGAATAATTCCGACAACTTCAGGAGAAAAAGAGGCATTTACTTATTACAGAGATGGTGCGATTTGATTATTATTATATAATTATAATTATTTTATATATTTTAATTATTTTATATATATTTTTTTTTTTATTTTTATTTTACCGCTCTTAGTCTTAGGAAAAAGACACATGATTCGGAATAGAAAAAAAAAAAAAAAGACTATTGAAAAAAAAAAAGAAATCTACGCTTGTTGAAGGTGAAGTTTATAAATAAAGCAATTCCTTCTGTCGTGTATCCCCGATTAATGCAACCTCAGATGCTTCAATTGTTGATTCGAGTATTGAGCGAAAGGTTACACCTATGGGTCTGTATTGTGGGTCAACCCTACTACACTAGTACCAATAGGCGGCATAGAGGAAGAAGCACTACATCTAGGAATCAACAACACGAAAACTTTGTTATTGTTATAAAGGATTCCCTTTCCTTATCGGGATCGGAACTAAGAGAAATGGTTGGGACAACAAACATCCATCTTGTTCGTACTTTGGATACCCATATAACCATCGAAGATTGTTGAAGTGACTAATTCCTGGAAATTAAGGAGCGTTGAGAACAAAGAAATTGTTGGAGTTTACTTTATTTATCTAGTACGAACACGCTTGATGGTAAGAAAAGATCTTTTGCAAGAGGGTTGGCTAGAGATTTCTTGTAAAAACATTAGCCCCGCTCAGTTCATAATGACAATATTTCGACCTTTTTTTTAATTCCATGGATTATTCTCATTATGCACATAAAGGAGGAGCCGTATGAGGTGAAAATCTCACGTACGGTTTTGGAACGGAGAATTCGTTGAATCGAATGACGACCGTAACGGATGTCGGCTCAATCCGAAGGAAATTATGCGGAAGCCTTACAGAATTATTATGAAGCTATGCGACTAGAAATTGATCCCTATGATCGAAGTTATATACTCTATAACATAGGCCTTATCCACACAAGTAACGGAGAACATACAAAAGCTTTAGAATATTATTTTCGAGCACTAGAACGAAACCCGTTCTTACCACAAGCTTTTAATAATATGGCTGTGATCTGTCATTACGTGCGACTATCTCCACTATAGAAATAAAAAAAAAAAGGAAAGAAAGAGCAAATACGCTAGTAAATAAATACGCTAGTAAATAAAAT
>NW_028322812.1:42500-47503 GCF_047325235.1 Durio zibethinus | reverse complement strand
AAAAACCTTTTCTCTTTTCTATTATCTTATTATCTATTATATATATAGAATATATATAGAATATAGAATAAATTTATATATATATTATATAGTATATTATATAGTTATATATAGAATATAGAATAAATTTATATATAGTTATATATAGAATACATTTTTTATTTTCTATCTATATTTTATAGATATTATATCTTTTTATAGATATTATCTATATATATATTATCTATATATATATATTTAATATATATTATATATATTTATGAGATTCTGTTGAAATGCGCTTTTGTTTTCAGTTTCTGAGCGATCTCCCTGTGAGCGAGCTTATGGGAATGATTTTAACCAAGCAACTGGAAGCGACCAGTTCCAATCAACAAAGAATACAATAATTAGGAAAAAAACTATACAACTTTTTTTATTTGTATTTGGATATTCTTTATTGTTTTAGTTTGCTTTAGTTTTAAGAATATTATTTTCATTTCATTTTTATTAATTTAATAAATATTTTTTTATTAATTTAATAAATATTTTAAATTAATAAAATATAAAAATTAATAAAATATAAAAATTAATAAAATATAAAAATTAATAAAATATAAAATAAAAATATAAAATATAGGGCTATACGGACTCGAACCGTAGACCTTCTCGGTAAAACAGATCGAACTGATTATTATCAAAATGATTCGACCTATTTCAAAGACCCAACATGCATTTTTTTGCATTGGGCTCTTTCATTAACTGATAGAAATATCAGTTAGTCTACCATATATATATTTTTTCTCTTAGAAAAAAAAGGAAGATGGTTCCATGTGCTCTGATTCATTACTGATACAGGAGCACTACCAAAGTGTTTCAAAGAAGGGAAAGTTTATCTTGACGTAGGTCTGCTTCTGGCCTAGATCAACCTAAGTTAAATGAAGTCTCTATCATCCTGATTAAAAAATCAAAGATGAAACTTCATACACCTTAAGATTCATAGGACGAAAAGAGAATTTTTGAGGTCCTTATACTCATTATGCCTAGCATTGAATAGACTGGGTATTCGCCCTATCAATATCTCAAATCAATGATAGGTTCGATTCGGATCCTGCTCCTGCCTAAACGGCACCCGAATCGAACCAAACCATTTGTCAGGCTATTGTTCTCTTGTTTTGTTCCTTCAAAGTAATGGAGTAAGACATCGATTTCTCAAAAGGATCAATTTTTTTTGATTGCATGATAGACTCCCCTGAAAAACATTGGCGCGCGTGTAAACGAGGTGCTCTACCTAACTGAGCTATAGCCCTTGTGTTTGTGATACATATTTTATCATATTATTTAGATAATTTCTTGTCAAGATGAATATTACATGATCCAACATCATAATCATACCTTTTTGGTCGGTTTGATTGGTATTGCTTAGAAGTAATATCGGATTTATAATCCATCGATGTGATAGGTCCCTTTTCTTTCTCTTTATGATTCCTTATGATAATAAATGACCTACTTAACTCAGTGGTTAGAGTATTGCTTTCATACGGCGGGAGTCATTGGTTCAAATCCAATAGTAGGTAGAACTTATTAGATACCATTGATCCCGGTGTCTAATAAGTTTTTCTACCCACCTTCTTTTATTGATTTTCTATCTTTTTCATCCTATTCTATTTCCGTTTTCAATTTTCAAATTTTTCGTTAGATCAAATTTCACTATTTCACTTTTGATTGTATTTGATTCTATTTAATCAGCAGAATAAAAATGGGATGTAGAAACGAAAGTTCTGTTTATACGGAAATTCTTTCGATTAACCAACTAGTTACGAAATCGCGTTGATAGCCTTTACTCGTGTCCTAGCCCATCTGAGAGCTAGATTTGCCTCAATTGTTTGCCTCTTGCCTTCAGCTTTCCTCAAGTTAGCTTCCGCTATTTCAAGAGCTTGCTGAGCTTCTTGTGGATCAATGTCACTACCCTTTTCCGCATCCTTTCCAAAAATAGTGATTTCATTATTGACTATTCTAGCAAAACCACCCATCAGAGCCATCGTTAACCATTGGTCGTTAAGGCGTATTCTCAAAATACCTATATCTACAACTGTGGCAATAGGCGCGTGATTTGGTAATACGCCAATTTGTCCGCTATTAGTAGATAAAATGATTTCTTTCACTTCTGAATCCCAAACAATTCGATTATGGGTGAGTACGCAAAGATTTAAGGTCATTTATTCAATTTGCTCTCCATTTCTAAGTTCGTAGCCTTCGCAGTAGCTTCATCGATGTTACCTACCAAATAAAAGGCCTGTTCAGGAAGACCGTCTAATTCTCCGGAAAGGATCAATTGAAATCCTCTAATTGTTTCTGCTAGGCCAACATATTTCCCCGGGGAACCAGTAAATACTTCCGCTACGAAAAAGGGTTGTGATAAGAAACGCTCAATTTTTCGCGCTCTTGCTACGGTTAAGCGATCCTCTTCGGACACTTCGTCCAACCCCAGGATAGCTATAATGTCCTGAAGTTCTTTGTAACGTTGTAAGGTTTGCTTAACCCTTTGCGCAGTTTCATAATGTTCCTTTCCAACGATTCGAGGTTGGAGCATAGTTGACGTTGAGTCTAAAGGATCTACCGCTGGATAGATACCTTTGGCAGCTAATCCTCTTGATAGTACGGTAGTAGCATCTAAATGCGCAAATGTTGTGGCAGGGGCAGGGTCGGTCAAATCATCCGCGGGTACATAAACTGCTTGAATAGAAGTTATGGATCCCTCCTTGGTAGAAGTAATTCTTTCTTGTAAAGAACCCATTTCGGTACTAAGGGTGGGTTGATAACCCACAGCGGAAGGCATTCTACCCAATAAGGCAGATACTTCGGATCCCGCTTGGACAAAACGGAAGATATTGTCTATAAATAGAAGTACGTTTTGTTTATTAACATCTCGGAAATATTCCGCCATAGTTAGGGCAGTCAACCCAACTCTCATACGAGCTCCTGGCGGTTCATTCATCTGACCGTAGACTAAAGCCACTTTTGATTCCGCAAGATTTTGTTCATTAATTACTCCAGATTCTTTCATTTCCATGTAAAGATCATTTCCTTCACGAGTACGTTCACCTACTCCGCCAAATACGGATACACCCCCATGAGCTTTGGCAATGTTGTTGATCAATTCCATAATGAGTACTGTTTTACCTACCCCAGCTCCCCCAAATAGTCCGATTTTTCCTCCACGACGATAAGGAGCTAAAAGATCGACTACTTTAATTCCTGTTTCAAAAATAGATAATTTTGTATCTAATTGTATGAAAGCGGGCGCAGGTTTATGAATAGGGGATGTTGTGCGAGTATCTACAGGACCTAAATTATCAACGGGCTCCCCAAGCACGTTAAAAATTCGTCCTAGGGTCGCTCCGCCGACTGGAACACTTAGAGGAGCTCCCGTGTTAATCACTTCCATTCCTCTCATTAGACCATCTGTAGCGCTCATAGCTACAGCTCTAACTCGATTGTTTCCTAATAATTGCTGTACCTCACAAGTTACATTAATTTGTTGACCGATGGTATCTCGACCCTTAACTACCAAAGCGTTGTAAATATTAGGCATCTTGCCCGGGGGAAAGGCTACATCCAGTACTGGACCGATGATTTGAGAAATACGTCCCAGATTTTCTTTTTCAAGCGTGGAAACTCCAGGAACAGAAGTAGTAGGATTTATTCTCATAATAAAATAAAGTGAAATATGTCAATTTTTTTTTTCGAAAATTTTCTAATAAAAAAAATCTTCGACAGCAAGTTGATCGGTTAATTCAATAAGAAATGGGGATTAGCACTCGATTTCGTTGGTACCATCCAATTGAATGCAATTCAATTGGATTGTTTCCTTATTCAATGAAGGAATTTTTAAGTTCAACCAACCTATTTGCAAAATATCAAGTGGATAAATAAATAACAATTTTGAGAGAGTCTTTCATTTGTCTATCATTGTCTTTCATTTGTCTATCATTATAGGCAATACCATCCATATTATCTATGGAATTCGAACCCGAACTCTATTTACGATTCCTTATTTCTATCTCATTAGCCCTTATTTCATTTCGTATTTTATTTTAGCATATCGATTTTTTTTTACGTCCAACCTATCCCCCCTTTTTCCATCTATATTCCTTTTTTTTCATTTCATAAACGAATTACGCATATTTTCACATCTAGGATTTACATATACAACATATATTACTGTCAAGAGTGAATTTCTTATTCTTTCTTATTTCTTATTATTGAATTTATATTATTTCTTATTTTATATTATTTCTTATTATCTTATTATCTTATTATTGATTATTATTGACTATTGACTTATTATTGAATTTATATTATTATAGTATTATCTTATTATTGACTATTGACTTATTATTGAATTTATATATTTTATATTTAATTTATATATTTTATATATATATTTTATATTTATAATTCTAATTATAATTATATATTTATAATATTTCTATTTCATTTATTTCATTTTCATTTCGATTCAAAAAAAAAGTAAGGAATTCTAAACTTGAAAAACACGGATTGGGTTGCGCCATACATATGAAAGAATATAGAATATGAAAGAATATAGAATAATGATGTATTTGGCGAATCAAATACCATGGTCTAATAAGGAACCTTTCGGATTAGTTGATAATTTTTTGAAAGATTTCTTCGAAAAGGTTTCATTAACTCCTAATTTATGCCGAGCAGACCTTGTTGTTGCGAAAATTTTCAATTCATGAGTTGTAGGGAGGGGCTTATGTCACCACAAACAGAGACTAAAGCAAGTGTTGGATTCAAAGCTGGTGTTAAAGAGTATAAATTGACTTATTATACTCCTGAATATGAAGTCAAAGATACTGATATCTTGGCAGCCTTCCGAGTAACTCCTCAACCCGGAGTTCCGCCCGAGGAAGCAGGGGCAGCAGTAGCTGCTGAATCTTCTACTGGTACATGGACAACCGTGTGGACCGATGGGCTTACCAGCCTTGATCGTTACAAAG
>NW_028322812.1:10000-40000 GCF_047325235.1 Durio zibethinus | reverse complement strand
TAAAAGAAAGTTGCGCAAATGGTAATGATTTAGAAAGGCCTAAAGATTTCAAGCATTTGTGGGTTCTATGCGAAAATGAAGATTGTTATGGATTAAATTATAAGAAATTTCTTAAGCCAAAAATGAATATTTGTGAATACTGTGGATATCATTTGAAAATGAGTAGTTCAGATAGAATCGAACTTTCGATTGATCCAGGTACTTGGGATCCTATGGATGAAGACATGATCTCTCTGGATCCCATTGAATTTCAGTATGACGAAGATGGTATTGATTATGATCCATTTCAGTCTGACGAAGATGGTATTGATTATGATCCATTTCAGTCTGACGAAGATGGTTCTGACGAAGCTGACGAAGATGGTTCTGACGAAGCTGACGAAGATGGTTCTGACGAAGCTGACGAAGATGGTTCTGACGAAGCTGACGAAGATGGTTCTGACGAAGCTGACGAAGATGGTTCTGACGAAGCTGACGAAGATGGTTCTGACGAAGATGGTATTGATTATGATCCATTTCAGTCTGACCAAGAAGAGCCTTATATGGATGGTATTGATTCTGATCCATTTCAGTATGACGAAGATAAAGTTCAGTATGACGAAGATAAAGTTCAGTATGACAAAGATAAAGTTCAGTTTGACAAAGATAAAGTTCAGTATGACAAAGATAAAGTTCAGTTTAACAAAGATAAAGATGGTATTAATTATGATCCATTTCAGTTTAACAAAGATAAAGATGGTCTTGATTCTGATCCATTTCAGTATGACGAAGATAAAGTTCAGTATGACAAAGATAAAGTTCAGTTTGACAAAGATAAAGTTCAGTTTGACAAAGATAAAGTTCAGTTTGACAAAGATAAAGATAAAGATGGTATTGATTATGATCCATTTCAGTTTGACAAAGATAAAGATGGTATTGATTCTGATCCATTTCAGTATGACGAAGATGGTATTGATTCTTATCCGTTTGAGTATGACGAAGATGGTATTGATTCTGATCCGTTTGAGTATGACGAAGAGCCCTATAAAGATCGTCTTGATTCTTATCAAAGAGAGACAGGATTAACTGAGGCTATTCAAACAGGTACGGGTCAACTAAACGGTATTCCTATAGCAATCGGGGTTATGGATTTTCAGTTTATGGGGGGTAGTATGGGATCCGCAGTAGGCGAGAAAATCACCCGTTTGATCGAATATGCTACCAATAATTTTTTGCCTCTTATTCTAGTGTGTGCTTCCGGAGGAGCACGCATGCAAGAAGGAAGTTTGAGCTTGATGCAAATGGCTAAAATATCTTCTGCTTTATATGATTATCAATCAAATAAAAAGTTATTTTATGTATCAATTCTTACATCTCCTACTACTGGTGGAGTGACCGCGAGTTTTGGTATGTTGGGGGATATCATTATTGCTGAACCCAATGCCTATATTGCATTTGCGGGTAAAAGAGTAATTGAGCAAACATTGAATATAACAGTACCTGAAGGTTCACAGGAGGCTGAATATTTATTCCATAAGGGTTTATTCGATCCAATCGTACCACGTAATCCTTTAAAGGGTGTTCTGAGTGAGTTATTTCAGTTCCACGGTTTTTTTCCTTTGAATCAAAATTCAATCAAGTAGAGTCTTAAGTTAAATTATTTTCTTTGTAGTGAAAAGGCAGTTAGTTAGTTTATCAGAATCAAAGTCAAAGCCCGCATAATGGGCTTTGACTTTGTGACATAAAATGGAATTGTCGAAAAACGAATTTTATCTTGCTCTATTGCGTATGTTTATATAATTCAAATATAGAAAAAATATAAATATAGAGTTTTGCATCTTTCTATATCTCCCGAGAATTCTATTTTTACTAAAAATCCCTGTTCTTGGATCGGATTCTAACGAATCGAATCTTTCGACAATTTGTAATAAACTCTTTCTCAATTTGTAATAAACTCTTTCTTTATTAAATTCAAATTAGAAATTAAAATTAGAAGACAAGAACAATAGAATAATAATAATAAGAAAAGTAGGAATAAAGTAAGATAATAAAGAAAGTGGATTATCTTATCATACACCTATTTTATTTCATTTAGAAAGATGGGCAAGTCCCTTTATTTAATTCTACATTCCTTGCACTTATTAGATAAGATATATATATTAGATATATATACTCGCTTAGATATACTTAGTATTTAGATATACTTAGTATTTAGATATACTTAGTATAATATTTAGATATACTTAGTATTTAGATATACTTAGTATAATATTTAGATATACTTAGTATTTCGATATACTTAGTATAATATTTAGATATACTTAGTATAATATACGAATTATAATATAATTATTATAAGATATATTTATAACTAACTTTATAACTAACAATATAACAATAACAGGTACGAATATTAAATTGAGGTACCCATTTTATGACAATTCCCTCTATTTTTGTGCCTTTAGTAGGCCTAGTATTTCCGGCAATTGCAATGGCTTCTTTATCTTTGTATGTTCAAAAAACTAAGATTTTTTAGATTCGATGGGGCCAAGGCCAAGACCAAATCTTATCTATTTTTTTTTTCACGACTTAGATGCCACGGATATCTATTTAGTAGAATATTGTATAACATCCATCCGGCTTCCCCGAACATAAATGAAAAAGCTCCTCTTATGCATACGTAAACATGATATAGGGGTAAATGAATTATAGCAAGTGGATCGGTACCGGACGAATGTATGAAATTAAAGTCTATATATCTAGTAGATCTGTATAGGGGATCATATAAAGGGGATGATTTTAGATCTAAGCAATTTGATGAATTACTTCTAAAAGTTCATATCAAAATAGCACTAGTTGATGAGAGTTACTTCGGAAACAAAAAAAGTAAAGTCAAATTTTTTTGCTTATTTTCTCAATTCCAATAAAATGCAACTGGATCTAGTATGTATGAGTTGGCGATCAGAATCTATATGGATAGAATTTATAGTGGGGTCTCGAAAAACAAGCAATTTCTGCTGGGCCTTTATTCTTTTTTTTGGTTCATTAGGGTTTTTATTAGTTGGAACTTCTAGTTATCTTGGTAGGAATTTGATATCTTTATTTCCGTCTCAGCAAATAGTTTTTTTTCCACAAGGAATCGTGATGTCTTTCTATGGGATCGCGGGTCTCTTTATTAGTTCCTATTTGTGGTGCACGATTTTTTGGAATGTAGGTAGTGGTTATGATCGATTCGATAGAAAAGAGGGAATAGTATGTATTTTTCGTTGGGGTTTTCCTGGAAAAAATCGTCGCATCTTTCTACGATTCCTTATGAAAGATATTCAGTCCATCAGAATAGAAGTTAAAGAGGGTATTTATGCTCGGCGTGTCCTTTATATGGAAATCAGAGGCCAGGGGGCCGTTCCCTTGACTCGTACTGATGAGAATTTGACTCCACGAGAAATTGAGCAAAAAGCTGCTGAATTGGCCTATTTTTTGCGTGTACCGATTGAAGTCTTTTGAAATGAATTGCAGAATAAATGCTTTCTCGGCAGGAGGAAAAAACTCAAGACAAGAAGCCTCTTTTTTCTATAGCAGAACTAAACTGAAGTTTCTTAAGAATGCCCACTCGAACCAAAGAAGACGTATACGGAAGAGTCATAACATAAAACAAAACTGTTTTTTTTTTTTTGTCCACAAAAATTGTTTTTTATGCGTCTGTAAATGTAAAACCACTCAACTTAATTCAGTAACAAAACAAGCAAGAAATCGAAATAATGGATTCATCTCATATATCAAAGTATTTCGAAATATTTAACTTTTTATTTTCAATATTTGGAGTTGATACGTTAGATACAGATAGATTATATCTTGTAAATTTTCTCTACTTTCCTTTTGTCAATCAGCCCCTCCCCTTTTATCCTTTCTTTTGTGCTCCTTAAGAACTAAACAAGTAGATTTCTTTCTTATAACATAATGATAAATGTAATGATAACTTTTCTGTCTTTTTTTGTCACTCATTTTTGATCATCATAATATTTTTCATAATTTTTTTTTTTTCAATTATTCCCGGACTCTAGACTATATACAGTCTAGATAACCCGCGAAAATTTTTCGACATATTTGATTGATATCTTGATATAGACAGGGAGCTCCTTCGTCTCAAAATCTGAATAGAATAATCTTTATTATTTGAAGCGGTTCTTTCGGGCAGTTATCGAAAGAGGGCAATTGCTTCGAATTTGATCAATTGAGATATCTGGAAACAATAATATATATATATATTTCATTCGAACATTCGAATTCAAAGTGGATTCTTATTTTCTATTTCTGTACTCTTTTTAGATTCAAGGACTAAGCACTGAATCAAAAAAAAAAAAAACAGAGAATAGATTCATGGGCCCCTACCTTATAATTTATCTTATAATTTATAATATAATGAAAGTCATGCTTGATAGAAAGATTAGATCACATAAAGTCAACGAATGAGGTGGGTTCATTAACAATTCACAGATGAAAAAATGGCAAAAAAGAAAGCATTCACTCCCCTTCTATATTTTGCATCTATAGTATTTTTGCCCTGGTGGATCTCTCTCTCATTTAATAAAAGTCTGAAATCTTGGATTACTAATTGGTGGAATACTAGGCAATCCGAAACTTTTTTGAATGATATTCAAGAAAAAAGTATTCTAGAACAATTCATAGAAGTAGAGGAACTCCTCCTGTTGGACGAAATGATAAAAGAATACCCGGAAACACATCTACAAAAACTTCGTATAGGAATCCACAAAGAAACGATCCAATTGATCAAGATGCACAATGAGGATCGTATCCATACGATTTTGCACTTCTCGACAAATCTAATCTGTTTCGTTATTCTAAGTGGTTATTCTATTTTGGGTAATGAAGAACTTGTTATTCTTAACTCTTGGGTTCAAGAATTCCTATATAATTTAAGCGACACAATAAAAGCTTTTTCTATTCTTTTATTAACTGAGTTCTGTGTCGGATTCCATTCGCACCACGGTTGGGAACTAATGATTGGCTATATCTACAAAGATTTTGGATTTGCTCATAATGATCAAATTATATCTGTTCTTGCTTGTACCCTTCCAGTCATTCTAGATACAATTTTTAAATATTCGATCTTTCGTTATTTAAATCATGTATCGCCGTCACTTGTAGTTATTTATCATTCACTGACTGACTGAAAAATGATTCACGGATTCAATTAGAATCTTTCTTACTTTGTATATAAGCAAAGAATGCAAAGTCGTACTTACTCTTTACTCTTTCTACCCATCAGGGGAATACAATTCCTCCTCTATTTCAGTAAATTTTTTTTTTTTTCAGTAAAAGTAAATAGCAGAATCGTGGATAGGGAACTATACTAGTGACCTACCTAATTTTATTGTAGAAATTTTCGGGATCAATGATTGTACCATGCAAACTAGAAATACTTTTTCTTGGATAAAGGAGGAGATTACTCGATCCATTTCCGTATCGCTCATGATCTATATAATAACCGGGGCATCCATTTCAAATGCATATCCCATTTTTGCGCAGCAGGGGTATGAAAATCCACGAGAAGCAACTGGGCGTATTGTATGTGCCAATTGCCATTTAGCTAATAAACCCGTGGATATTGAGGTTCCACAAGCGGTACTTCCTGATACTGTATTTGAAGCGGTTGTTAGAATTCCTTATGATATGCAACTGAAACAAGTTCTTGCTAATGGTAAGAAAGGGGCTTTGAATGTGGGTGCTGTTCTTATTTTACCGGAGGGGTTTGAGTTAGCCCCACCTGATCGTATTTCGCCCGAGATGAAAGAAAAGATAGGCAATCTGTCTTTTCAGAACTACCGCCCCACTCAGAAAAATATTCTTGTGATAGGTCCTGTTCCTGGTCAAAAATATAGTGAAATCACCTTTCCTATTCTTTCCCCAGACCCTGCTAGTAATAAGGATGTTCATTTCTTAAAATATCCCATATACGTAGGCGGAAATAGGGGAAGGGGTCAGATTTATCCCGACGGGAACAAAAGTAACAATACAATTTATAATGCTACGGCAACAGGTATAGTAAGCAAAATCATACGAAAAGAAAAAGGGGGGTACGAAATAACCATAACGGATGCATTGGATGGACATCAAGTGGTTGATATTATCCCCCCAGGACCAGAACTTCTTGTTTCAGAGGGTGAATCTATCAAACTTGATCAACCATTAACAAGTAATCCTAATGTGGGTGGATTTGGTCAGGGGGATGCAGAAATAGTACTTCAAGATCCACTACGTGTCCAAGGCCTTTTGTTCTTCTTGGCATCTATTGTTTTTGCACAAATCTTTTTGGTTCTTAAAAAGAAACAATTTGAAAAGGTTCAAGTGTCCGAAATGAATTTCTAGATCCGTGGATTTATCAACATCAAATTTGTAAAAAAGAACAAATTCTTCCTGGCAATTAGGTTAGGTATGATGAAAAAAGTATGAAAAGTCTTTTGCTTGTTTATATTCTTTCTCTAGGAATTACTTTTACCGCATTCAAAATCTGTATATTGTGAAGAAGACTATTTGTCTTTACCCCTTCTTTTCTTTTTTCAATCTAAATGGGAGGGGTGTAATTATATCCCTATTGTCAGATTGAAATGTCACAGAATGGGTTTTGTTTTCTAAATTCAATTTGATTAGATACTAAACATAAGATAAGTAAGCGGAGAATAGAAAGGAAGGATAAATGAGGGGAACAAATAATTACAGGGAGTATTCTTCGTCTTCCTAGCCTTCGGCACAAGAAAAGGATGTGTAAAATTCCTTTTCTTGTGTCGAAATAATAACAATTCCGGATCCCATTCGTCAAAGATTTCTATTCTTAGTTTATATTTTTCCAGATTTTTCAGAACCCTTTATTTTTTTAGATTTACTTATAATAGATAATAGATTATAATAGATAATAGAATAAGTAATAAAGTAATCGAATAAGTAATAAGGATAATATAATAAGTATAAAATAAGTATAAATAAGTATAAAATAAGTATAAGTATAAATAAGTATAATATAATATAATAAGTAATGGACAACCAAAAAAAAGAGAAGGAATCCTTTTTTTTATAAATATAAAATAGAAGCAAGGCGATGAACTTATAAAAAAATTTCAAACTTTGATGAAATACTAAAATAAATAGAGTAAGGTTAGACTAGTCTAGAAAGGGTTTGCTTGATATCTGGTCGACAGAAAAAAAAAAGAAATATTAAAATTAAATATTAAAATATTAAAATTAAATATTAAAAAAAATTAAATATTAAAATTAAATATATATTGTGATTGTGTCATCCAGGAAAAGGAAATTGAGTGATTCCTTTTTTTCTTCTAACCTTGAAAGTATCGATAGATACTATCGAAGAACAGATGCTATGAATCAATTAATCGAGTTCATTTTTCAAAAACATCATCGGAAAAAGTGATCTATTTGTTGTCATTTATATTTATACGAACAAAATATTATGATCATTAAGAATTCAACGGGACCCCTCCTCGCGAATCAGACAAAGAAAGAGGAGGCGGGCCCCGTTGAGTTCTTACACTTTCATGCCTATAACTTAGTTCATCCCATTATTACATATTACAGGGACGAACCCAATCCAGAATATGAACCATAAAAGAAAATACCTATTAAACCGATCACAGGAATACCAGTTACCGTACCTATTATCCAAAGAGGAATCCTTCCAGTAGTATCGGCCATTTATCCCGCTTCCCTCCACATTTCATCAAGTGGTCATGCTAAAGACATAAACAGTCATAGATAATTATGAGATGCAATCCTTCCGAATGGGATAAGAGAATTCCTACTATTATTTAGTATTCTACTACTCTTTTTTTCTTAATTGAAGAAATAATTGGAAAATAAAACAGCAAGTACAAAAATGAGTAATAACCCCCAGTAGAGACTGGTACGATTCAATTCAACATTTTGTTCGTTCGGGTTTGATTGTGTCATAGCTCTATAATTAATTCGGATTAGGTTTATCGTTGGATGAACTGCATTGCTGATATTGACCCCAAAAAAGAAACGGTAGGTACAGCTAGTCCGTGAACAGCCAACCATCGCACTGTAAAAATTGGATAGGTTCGATCTATGGTCATTGGGTCCTCCTAAAAAGATCTACTAAATTCATCGAGTTGTTCCAAAGAATCAAAACGGCCGGTTATTAATGGAATTCCTTGTCGGCTCTCTGTAAAATACTCGTTTGGACGAGGGCTTCCAAACACATCATAAGCTAAACCTGTGCTGACGAATAACCAACCCGCAATGAATAGGGAAGGTATAGTAATACTATGAATGATCCAGTATCGAATACTGGTAATAATATCAGCAAAAGAACGTTCTCCTGTGCTTCCAGACATGCTGAGCTCCGCATATTCTTGTAGGGGATCGATTCCGTAAAAGATGAGATCAGTAAACGGAAATTCACTGAAATTCAATCTTTGTGAGATCGTCAATATTGTACCAAAGGTATTTTTAGAGTATACCGAATCAGTATAGCTATCCTTCTTCTGACACAGCAACGCAATTTCAAACAGTATATCGACATGAAGTGCTAGATAATTTCTTTCTTCTTCTTGCTTGTCGATGTATAACCACGTATCATGCGATAGAAAATTCCTCAAATTCCTGGAATATAATATAGGGGATTCTATTATTGGTTTGGGGCTAGAAACGGAAGATCAGGTAACCCGTGAATCCAACAAGTTTATAATAATTCATGAAGGAAATTATCATATTTCCGCAAGTCAATTAGATGCGAAATCTAAAAATTGACTTTTTTTCGTAATTGCATAAGAGGTTTTGTTTTTTGTTGTAAGCCCTCCTTTTTTTATTTTAAGGAATTGCTTAGTCGTCTAGTAACAAGTAAGAGTAGTCGATAGTATTAGATATAGATAAAAAAAAGAGCAAGGAATAAAAAAAAAATTCTACTAATCAATATTTGTGAGGCGGCCTTTCTTGTATTCTTGTATTAGATCCAAAGGTTTTTTCTTGACCTAACTACAAAGATGATGAATCTATTTCTTTTTCTTTTCTACTCTTGTCCTGCCGCTCTATTTTTGTGAATACCGTTTAGAATGATTGATGAATCAAAAAATTTCAATTGAACTTATTCTTTCAATTGGTATTTTTGCTTATCCCCGTCTCTTTTAAAAATTGAAACTTAGGTAAGTGCTTTATAAACATATGTATAAAAAGAACATATTTCATTTAGCTCCTTCATGCCTACTCTAACTAGTTATTTCGGTTTTTTACTAGCGGCTTTAACTATAACCTCAGCTCTATTTATTGGTCTGAGTAAGATACGACTTATTTGAAAATTAATTGAATGAACGAACAATTAATAAAAACAAAGTTTTCTGTCCTATTCCATATATTCTATAGTTCCTTACCGTGTTAATTATCAATTATTAGTTATTGATATTCATGGGCAATAGAGATTAATATTTAGGGATAGATATTACCTTTCTTTTTCTCCTTTCAAATAAATTGAAATGATTGAAGTTTTTCTATTTGGAATCGTCTTAGGTCTAATTCCTATTACTTTGGCTGGATTATTCGTAACCGCATATTTACAATACATACGTGGTGATCAGTTGGACCTTTGATTAATTAACATCTCTTTTTTTGACTGACCCCTTTAATTTTAATTTAATTAATTTAATTCAAGGAGGTCAAATTCGAATTGCTGTTCAATTTTTTTTTTTTTTTTTTTTTTTTCAGTTCGGTGTAATTTTCGACTTAACAAGAGCGGAATCACGCTCTGTAGGATTTGAACCTACGACATTGGGTTTTGGAGACCCACGTTCTACCGAACTGAACTAAGAGCGCTTTCTTATCATAATAAATAAGACTGTAAAAAAGAGGATTCTTTTATTTTATAACCCCAATACATCGTGCACACCTATACTATCATATATCATATATAATATGAGAAAATGATAGATTATGTATGCTTAATTTTAATCAATCTAAAACTAAAATGGCTCCCTCCTTACTGCTCAAAGGAGAAGTAATAGGTAGGGATGACAGGATTTGAACCCGTGACATTTTGTACCCAAAACAAACGCGCTACCAAGCTGCGCTACATCCCTTTCAATTGGCCTACGATGTTATTGTAGAGAATCCCTGTCTTGTTTTCCACACCCTTATTTCATCTATTGATATACAAAAATTATCTTTCCATTTCCTCTTTTTGGTCTCATATCATATAACAACCATATAATGAATAATAAATGAATCTTTTTGGCGGGAATTCTCAGGCAGAAAGGGACCTATTTTGCTGTTTTAAGAAAAGGAAAATCTTATCTATCGAATCATTGTACATTTAAATTTTAATTTTGAATTAGGAATTCCGGGTACAAATATACAAATACAAGTGGTCTTTAACCACCATACATGTGATTATATATGTATTACCATAATGTATGTAATACGATAAAGAAGGAGGATTTTAAATGCGAGATCTAAAAACATATCTTTCCGTAGCACCGGTACTAAGTACTCTCTGGTTCGGTTCTTTAGCGGGTTTATTGATAGAGATCAATCGTTTCTTCCCGGATGCGTTAACATTCCCTTTTTTTTAATTCTAGTTATTGTCGCGGGACGGGGTGAAAAAGATTAGATCGATATACAATCAAATATCTGTGACTAATCTCTCGCCCCCCCTTGACTTTAGTTGTTTTTAGAATTATAATTATATAAGAAATGAATTCTAATTATATAAGAAATAATTCTATTTAGTTTTTTTAGAATTCTAATTATATAAGAATTATATAAAATAAATAAGGAAGGTAGAACGAAAAAAGTGGATTGAACCTCAACAAAACTTGGGTTCAAGCTCCAATTAAATTACTAGTAGAGCGAAAAGAGAAATGTGGCTGGAACAACAGTATCCTACAAGATACTTAAAGAAAATACCGTACTGTGATTCTAAATCGAGTTAGAAATCATTGTATTACTTATTTACTATTAGTATAATACATATTGATTTACTATATTGATTGCAATTGATTGCAACGAAATCTTTCAGGATTTGGTTTTGAGTTAGCAACTTTTATTTATTTATTTTCATTCCTTTCTTCTTCACTTTTGATCGGAAAATAGAAGAGTTGGGTGAATTAAAAACTCAAAGGGGGTTCATGGCCAAGAGTAAAGATGTCCGAGTAACGATTATTTTGGAATGTACCAGTTGTGTTCGAAACGTCGTTAATAAGGAATCAACGGGCATTTCCAGGTATATTACTCAAAAAAATCGACACAATACGCCTAGTCGATTGGAATTGAAGAAATTCTGTTCCTATTGTTACAAACATACAATTCACGGGGAGATAAAGAAATAAATCGAATCAAGTACTCGTATGTCAACCCTTCCCGAGAATATGAGAAAATAGGACATTAGGTATTTAGGTAACATTAGGTATTTAGTATGAGAAAATAGGACATTAGGTATTCAGGTATAATAATATATATTATATAATATATTAAGTAATATTAAGTATATAATTAGTTAGATATAATATATAACTAATATATAACAAATATTTTATTTATATATTAGTCTATATTTGTATTTCCTTGTCTATTCCACGCTTTCTTTTTAAAGTGAAGTTTTTAGTTTTAAATTATTCGATATGCACGTTAATAAATTTTTAACCTTTTTAACCTGGTATATGATTGTATCAATATTCTTTTATTTTTTTTTATTCTATTTTTTATTTAGTTCTTATTTTTTTAATAATTTTTTTCTTTATTCTCGAGTCAATTATTTATTTTTTTAGTTTACCGTCTTCGAATGATTTTTAGTTTACAGTCTTCGAATGATTAGGAGTTGGATTTTCATTGATTAGGAATTAGATTTTTAATATCACTAACTATTTTTTTTTTTATTTTCTATTCGTGCATAATGATTATTTTAATATTGTTAATTTTAATATTGTTGTTAATTTTAATATTGTTAATATTGTATTATTTATTATATTGTATGATTTATTCATTACTATATTTTTTAGTTATTACTATATTTTGTATTTATTACTATATTTCATTATTTATTTCTTATTTTATTAATTATTTATTATTTTCGTGTCGGTTCTATATATATTTATAAATTATATTTATTTATTATTTATGTATTATCACAGTTATAGATATTTATTTAAATTATATTTATATATTAAATATATTAAAATATTAAATTATATTTATATTTTATATATTAAATATATTAAAATATGAAATTATATTTATATATATTTATAAATTATATTTATTTATTATTTATGTATTATCACAGTTATAGATATTTATTTAAATTATATTTATATATTAAATATATTAAAATATTAAATTATATTTATATTTTATATATTAAATATATTAAAATATGAAATTATATTTATATATTAAATATATTAAAATATGAAATTATATTTATATATTAAATATATTAAAATATGAAATTATATTTATATATTAAATATATTAAAATATGAAATTATATTTATATATTAAATATATTAAAATATGAAATTATATTTAAATAAATATCTATAAATAATATAATAATAAAATAAACTAATAAAATAAACAAATAAATAATAAATAAATAATTAAAATAAACTAATAAAATAAACAAATAAATAAGAAATAAATAATAAATAAATAATACAATAATAAAAAAAACAAAGCAAATCGTATTTATTCTATTAATTCTATAATTTGAATTTGATCCGATCAAAATAGGATTTTAGAAAAGGATAGGATAGGATTATTTTTAGAAATAAGGAATAAAGAAATGATGGATAAATACAAGCGATCTTTTCGTAGGCGTTTGCCCCCGATCCAATCGGGGGATCGAATTGATTATAGAAACATGAGTTTAATTAGTCGATTTATTAGTGAACAAGGAAAAATCTTATCTAGGCGAGTAAATAGATTGACTTTAAAACAACAACGATTAATTACTATTGCTATAAAACAAGCTCGTATTTTATCTTCGTTACCCTTTATTAATAATGAGAAACGATTTGAAAGAAGGGAGTCGACCGCTAGAACTAGAACCAGAAATGAGAAACGATTTGAAAGAAGAGAGTCGACCGCTAGAACTACTGCTCTTAGAACCAGAAATAAATAGGCTTACCCTTCAATTGACTCAAAATTATCAAACGTAGACTGATGCTTTATTCAAAAAATCTGATAATCAAAATTGTCGTGTCGTAAGAAAAAAGAAATAAATAAAAGAATCGAATCGGGTTGGGGAAGAAAAATAAATTTTTTTTTTTTTTATTGAGCGTCTTCGCTCATCTTGTTTTCTTGTTTTGATGACCTTATCAGAATTTTTTTATCATATTAATTTCTACTCTACCTCCCTCGAGTTCATTCTCGAGGGAACCCCATTTCATTTAAAGCATTTCGGTGGATTCCTTCCGATCTCCTTATTTTATAATCTCGTTGGAAATCATATAAAGACAATTCCTATTTGAGATAGCTATTTGTGCAAGTATTTTACGATTAAGAAGCAACTGTTTCTTGTACCGATTTTTTATTAATCTACTATAATTATAGGATACCCCCATTCCTCGAATTCCTGCATTTATTCGAGTGATCCACAAACGACGAAAATATCTTTTTTTCCTATCTCTATCCCGATCAGCCGAAACCAAAGCTCTTACTCTTTGTCTCCGAGCTATATATCCCTCTTTCATTCTGGTCATTGAATAAAAGAAATTTTGATGAATAACTAATTCTTTCTTTCAGTTATTCTTTTCTAGTCTATTAATAACAAAACGGATTCTTCCAATGTATAAAATAAAAATTCCAATGGCTTTTGCTACTATAACCGTCCCGCCCACGATTTTTCCTTTTTTCTAGGCATTTCATTTCGCCTTGAAATAAGAAATTGTATTGATACTAGGTATCAAAAAAAGCATATTAACTAAAATAAAGGAGTAAATAGAAATGGATAAATAAATAGTGGGTTCCATCGTTTCTATGGTTACTTCTTAAACGGTGAGGTCCCCTCTATACACCGGAGCTCATTCCTTCATTTAACATTTAATTGGTAACTTGTACAGTTCACACTCTTCGGCTCTACTCATAAATTTTTCAGTAATAGATCTTTCACAACGAGATCTATCTTATACAGTAACGGTATGTAATTAGGAGGATTAATTGGGTAGCTGACCCTGTTAGTCCGTTCTTTGCAAGAGTCGAAGCATAATCTTTTTGCTTTTTAAATAGGATTTTCCCCGCTTAATGGATAAGCATTTGCTACCAATGGGGAATTTTTAAAAAATTCCAAGATTGGATTTGCGCCAATGGAAACCATAAATTTCATACACAATAGAAGGATATGGTAGATCTATCTTTTTTAGATAGTGAACGGAAGAACCCCATTCTATTCACTGGTACTGATCGTTGATACTGAAAAATTGTTTCCTTTTTCTCAGCCCATGATCTGAACAAGTCGCACATACACCCTAGTACATCTTCCTCGGCGCTGAGGACATCCCCGAAGAGCAGGGGCTTTCGTGACATTTCTAATTGGCTGTCTTGCATTTCTAATAAGTTGTTTAATAGTTGGCATGCTGAATCATATACAATCATATACATAATAGACTGGTTTAGATCGATCCTAACCAGATGATTATGAATTACTTCTTTTTCTCTTTAATAGATTAATAAAATATTAATCTATTAAAGAGAAAAAGAAGGAAAGGAATAAGAGGGATTAAATCAATCTAAATCAAAATTAAATGGTGTTCCATTGTCGTCAAATGGTGGTCTTCCATTGCCATTGTCGTCAAATGGTGGTCTTCCATTGCCATTGTCGTCAAATGGTGGTCTTCCATTGCCATTGTCGTCAAATGGTGGTCTTCCATTGCCATTGTCGTCAAATGGTGGTCTTCCATTGCCATTGTCGTCAAATGGTGGTCTTCCATTGCCATTGTCGTCAAATGGTGGTCTTCCATTGCCATTGTCGTCAAATGGTGGTCTTCCATTGCCATTGTCGTCAAATGGTGGTCTTCCATTGCCATTGTCGTTAACTAGTCTCCATTTTTTATTCACTATAGGTTTGTTATTCACTATAGGTTTGTTATTCACTATAGGTTTGTTATTCACTATAGGTTTTTCATTCACTATAGGTTTTTCATTCACTATAGGTTTTTCATTCACTATAGGTTTTTCATTCACTATAGGTTTGTTATTCACTATAGGTTTTTCATTCACTATAGGTTTTTCATTCACTATAGGTTTTTCATTCACTATAGGTTTTTCATTCACTATAGGTCTCGATTCTGTACGCACTATATGATCCACAATTCCATGATCTTTGGCTTCTTTTGCTGACATAAAATTATCTCTTTCCATGTCTTTGTTTATAACCCATCGGGGCTGGCCCGTTCTTTGTACATAAGCCTCTATGATGTCTTCTTGCATTTTCATTACTTCGTCTGTTTCCATGACCCAGTCTTTGAAGCCATCATCCTTAAGCATACTAATAGGTTGATGGATCATTACCCTGATGATATAACATACTTCTAACTCACATAATGAGGCGAGAAGAATAGCTATAGAATTGAACAACCGTACAGGCATTTTTTGCGCATTGCATACGGCTTTACAATTGCATACGGCTTTACAATGGAATTCTCTTTTTTCTTTCATCGAAAAAAAGAGAAAATATAGAGTCTATTAGACCCAGATTAATAAATAATCCAATTACCATCCTTCTTTTTCTTTTTTTTTCGGAAAAGTTTAAAAATACTATGATGGCTCCGTTGCTTTATATATTTATTTCGTCTGTGATTCAGCAATCCCAAAGTTTCTTTTTTTTTTTGAAAAAAAAAAAAGAAAGAAAAAAAATAGTCTTTTTTTTTTTCGTACTCTTTCATAACATAAATATTGTTAATAGCCTCTGGTAGGAAAAGAAAAAAAGTTTGTGACGCCTGAGATGGGCCCACGATAGCTAAGATCAAATTGGAAATGCCCCTTCTCTCATACTACTCTTTCGATACATAATCTAATATTTTTTTTTGAAAAAAAAAAAAAGAAATAAAAAAAAAATTTCATATCGAATTCAAAGTGCCATGCTATTATTACTTACTAATTCATATTTCATATGGCGAAGGCATAGTCTTCTTTTTTCTTTCCATCAATAATAAAAAAAAAAAACTCATTGGCGCCGAGCGTGAGGGAATGCTCTGCGTTTGGTAATTTCTCCTCCGACCAAGAGAAAAGCTGCGATTGAAGCGGTCAATCCCATGGCTAGTGTATGCACATCTGGTTCCACTGCTTGCATAGTATCAAAAAGAGATAATCCAGATACTATCCCTCCGCCAGGAGAGTTTATAAAAAAAAACAGGTCTCGGCTATTACTCTCTATACTGAGATAGATCATAATACCCGCAAGTTGATTCGAGGTCTGGATATCAAGCTCTTTGCCCAAAAAAAGCAATCTTTCTCGATAAATTCGGTTGATTAGGATAAAATTGTATCCCTTAGTAGCCGTACAGGCACCTTTTGATGCATACGGTTCAACAAAAATTGCGAAAAAAAATCAATGTGTAGATTCCAGCCATCCTTTGTTTTTTCTAGTCGGACCTTTCTAACTTCTAATTTCTAATGAAGGGGCTTTTTCTTACATTTTTTAAATAAAATGAAATTTAAAATTAAATTAAAGAAAGATGAGTTTTGGCCCGTTTTCCTATAATATAGAAAAAATTCGCTAAACTTATTGCACAAACTTTTCATTGATCCATTTTTTTTTCATTGCGATTCAATCCAAATCACGATGTCATTTTCTTGTTCCTGAATGGGGTTCGTCAATTTTTTATTCAATTTTTTTAGGTTTATGCTCTACTCCGAGTAAAGATCTGCCCGATTTTTATTTGCACATATAGGACAAATGACCCAATACCACGTCTTTTTGCTATGATTTCATTTCCTTTTTTTATTTTAATTTAATTCCTTTTTCTTTCATGTTTTTCGCCAAATATTCAACGTATTTCCCATATTATTCGATTGATTAACAGTTTGAAATCGCTCTTATTTATAATTAAAAAAAAAAAGAAAAATTATGATTATGATATAGGTGGTAATCATAAATATATTACCAATTGGGTTTTTTCTAAACGGAGCCTGGATACTTCATTTTATCAGTCCAACCAAGCCAACCATAAATCATTCTAATTGAAAATATTAATCTGGATACACCCCCATGAAATGGATCTCTAATTGCACTTCATTACACTTCCCGCTACAAATTTTTGATAATTCAATCAATCTTTTTGGGGCGAAACAGGGGATATCTCGATCGGGCGAGAGAACGGGGGAATCCCATATGACCCAATATATTTGACAAGTCGCACTATATGTCAACCCAGCTTGCATCGTTATCTCCCGGAACTTGAAAAGGAACTTTTGGAATACCAACAGGCATAAAGTAAAAAGAATGTAAAATTATATTTCGCTTTGATTGTGGAAGCGTAATACGTAATGTAATACGTAATAATGGTCTTATCTTAATAATATGTAATATTATATTTCACTTTGATTGTGGAAGCGTAATACGTAATGTAATACGTAATAATGGTCTTATCTTAATAATATGTAATATTATAATATGTAATATTATATTTCACTTTGATTGTGGAAGCGTAATACGTAATGTAATACGTAATAATGGTCTTATCTTAATAATATGTAATATTATAATATGTAATATTATATTTCACTTTGATTGTGGAAGCGTAATACGTAATGTAATACGTAATAATGGTCTTATCTTAATAATATGTAATAATGGTCTTAATAATATGGGCCTTTATCATATTTTATACATAGATAGACTAAGGCCATAAAATAAAGAAAGGCGGAATGAATGAAAGAGAATTCTTACGAATAGGTCCTTTGAATGATGAACAAATAGGGATGCATTCATTCATAAAAAATAGGATCAACCCCCATTGCGTATTGATACTTATCGAGTATAGAATAGATCTGCTTCTCTTTTTTCTTCTGAGCCGAATTCTTCCCTTATTACTAATGGAATAGAACAAACATTAATCCTTTCTCCGAAAGAATCCACCGAAAAGGGGAGGTATTCCAATGCAATAAAGTTACATAGTGTCTATTTTTCGTTGATTTGATAAAGGGGTATTTCCATGGGTTTGCCTTGGTATCGTGTTCATACTGTCGTATTGAATGATCCCGGTCGCTTGCTTTCTGTTCATATAATGCATACAGCTCTGGTTGCTGGTTGGGCCGGTTCAATGGCTCTATATGAATTAGCTGTTTTTGATCCCTCCGATCCCGTTCTTGATCCAATGTGGAGACAAGGTATGTTCGTTATACCCTTCATGACTCGTTTAGGAATAACCAATTCATGGGGCGGTTGGAGTATTACGGGGCGGACTATAACAAATCCGGGTATTTGGAGTTACGAAGGTGTGGCCGGAGCACATATTGTGTTTTCTGGCTTGTGCTTCTTGGCAGCTATCTGGCATTGGGTATATTGGGATCTAGAAATTTTTTGTGATGAGCGCACAGGAAAACCCTCTTTGGATTTGCCCAAGATTTTTGGAATTCATTTATTTCTCTCAGGAGTGGCTTGCTTTGGCTTTGGCGCATTTCATGTAACAGGATTGTATGGTCCTGGAATATGGGTGTCCGACCCTTATGGACTAACCGGAAAGGTACAACCTGTAAATCCAGCGTGGGGCGTGGAAGGTTTTGATCCTTTTGTTCCGGGAGGAATAGCCTCTCATCATATTGCAGCAGGGACATTGGGCATATTAGCGGGCTTATTCCATCTTAGTGTCCGTCCGCCCCAACGTTTATACAAAGGATTACGTATGGGAAATATTGAAACCGTCCTTTCCAGTAGTATAGCTGCTGTCTTTTTTGCAGCTTTTGTTGTTACTGGAACTATGTGGTATGGTTCAGCAACTACCCCCATCGAATTATTTGGTCCTACTCGTTATCAATGGGATCAAGGATACTTCCAGCAAGAAATATATCGAAGGGTTAGTGCTGGGTTAGCCGAAAATCAAAGTTTATCAGAAGCTTGGTCTAAAATTCCTGAAAAATTAGCTTTTTATGATTACATTGGCAATAATCCGGCAAAAGGAGGATTATTCAGAGCGGGTTCAATGGACAACGGGGATGGAATAGCCGTTGGGTGGTTAGGACACCCTATCTTTAGAGATAAAGAAGGGCGTGAACTTTTTGTACGTCGTATGCCTACTTTTTTTGAAACATTTCCGGTTGTTTTGGTAGACGGAGACGGAATTGTTAGAGCGGATGTTCCTTTTAGAAGGGCAGAATCGAAGTATAGTGTCGAACAAGTAGGTGTAACTGTTGAGTTCTATGGTGGCGAACTCAATGGAGTGAGTTATAGTGATCCTGCTACTGTGAAAAAATATGCTAGACGTGCTCAATTGGGTGAAATTTTTGAATTAGATCGTGCTACTTTGAAATCCGATGGTGTTTTTCGTAGCAGTCCAAGGGGTTGGTTTACTTTTGGGCATGCTTCGTTTGCTTTGCTTTTCTTCTTCGGACACATTTGGCATGGTGCTAGAACCCTGTTCAGAGATGTTTTTGCCGGTATTGATCCAGATTTGGATGCTCAAGTGGAATTTGGAGCATTCCAAAAACTTGGAGATCCAACTACAAGAAGACAAGTAGTCTGATGCAAGATTGCTTTGTTATTTTTCGCTTCTATTTTCTGTTTGTGATTTGACATAGGCTGCTGTAAAAATCTTGATTAAAATCGCTGCCTTTTCTTTGATTCTTGTTCTTTCGTTATTTTATTCGGGAGATGATTCTAAATAAATAGGTACGGAAGCTATAATTGTAAACCACGATCGAATTTATGGAAGCATTGGTTTATACATTCCTCTTAGTATCTACTCTAGGGATAATTTTTTTCGCTATCTTTTTTCGAGAACCGCCTAAAGTTCCAACTAAAAAAATGAAATGATTTTTCATTATCTCAATTGAAGTAATGAGCCTCCCAATATTATATTGGGAGGCTCATTACTTCAATTAGTCCCCGTGTTCCTCGAATGGATCCCTTAATTGTTGAGAGGGTTGCCCAAAGGCAGTATATAAGGCGTACCCAGTAAAACTTACAAGTAAACCAGATATAGAGATGGCGACTAAAGTTGCTGTTTCCATTATTATATAATTATATAAATAATATATATAAATATAAATATAAATAATATAAATATAAATATAATTTCAAGATCACAATGGATCTATGATAAGATCGTTTATTTACAGCGGAATGATATACAAAGTCAACAGATCTCACTGAATACAAAATAAGATTTATGGCTACACAAACCGTTGAGGGTAGTTCTAGATCTGGTCCAAGACGAACTGTTGTAGGGGATTTTTTGAAACCATTGAATTCGGAATATGGTAAAGTAGCTCCTGGATGGGGAACGACTCCTTTGATGGGTGTCGCAATGGCTTTATTTTCGATATTCTTATCTATTATTTTGGAGATTTATAATTCTTCCGTTTTACTGGATGGAATTTCGCTGAATTAGATTCACAAGAACCACGAAGCCTCGCTTTTCAATACAAAAAGTGAAACTTTTAGTTCTCGGATTTTTTTTAGCCCATTCTATTTTGGTAGTTCGACCGCGAAATTTTTTTTGTTTCTGTATTTCCGGAATATGAGTGTGTGACTTGTTATAATTGATCCTATTGATAGTACAGAAAATGGGTCTGTCCTCTTGATCGAGATAGTTTTATCCCGTCGGATAGCCATTCTAGTATCTGGAGCACGGAATATATGAAATGGATCACGAAGTATTCGAACTATGATTCATACTTAATATTCAAACCTCGCGGCCGGACTCAAAAAAAAAAAAAATTTTCAAAGAAAGAGGTTTTTTATTTATAAATCGAGAAATTTTTTCTTCTTTCAAACTCTCATTTAGTTTATGCTTATTTTGATCAAAGGACAAACCTTTCTTTTCTTTGTATTTTTATTTATTATATCTATTCTATTCATTGAATAAGTGATGATCCAATAATTCTTACTCAAAGAATCTTTGGACTTAGTTTGAAGGTTTTATTGAATCATCGCGGTTCTGGTATGAATCTGAAGTTTCAATTGATTCATAGGGTCTTAACAAGAGAATTCCTATTAAAAATAAAGAAAACAAGAATAAAGCCACATTCCATATAAATAACAAATCAAAGCAAAGAAAAAGAAAAGAAATAAGTAGGTA
Source organism: Durio zibethinus (assembly GCF_047325235.1). NCBI lineage: Eukaryota > Viridiplantae > Streptophyta > Magnoliopsida > Malvales > Malvaceae > Durio > Durio zibethinus. Next base: position 18,743 of record NW_028322812.1, on the reverse strand, counting down.
AATAGAAGATTCAAGAGGCCTGATCAACATAAAGACGAATGCGCCGACTTGATTTTTTGGCATTATAATTACAACTACAAAAAAGAGCTTTCGGATTTTTACTCTTTTGTGTCTTCAGATAAAATTGAATGAAAAGATTAAGAAGTTTCAAACTTTCTATTCCATATCCGTTTCAGCTATTATTTGGGTGTTTTTGTTTGAGCTGTACGAGATGAAATTCTCATATACGGTTCTCAGGGGGGGAGTCCTCTTGGTTTACCTATCTCAATAAAGTCTATGATTGGTTCGAAGAACGCCTCGAGATTCAGGCGATTGCAGATGATATAACTAGTAAATATGTTCCTCCTCATGTTAACATATTTTATTGTCTAGGAGGAATTACGCTTACTTGTTTTTTGGTACAAGTAGCTACAGGATTTGCTATGACTTTTTACTATCGTCCAACCGTTACTGAGGCTTTTACTTCTGTTCAATACATAATGACTGAAGCTAACTTTGGTTGGTTAATCCGATCAGTTCATCGATGGTCGGCAAGTATGATGGTCTTAATGATGATCCTGCACGTATTTCGTGTCTATCTCACTGGTGGTTTTAAAAAACCTCGCGAATTGACTTGGGTTACAGGCGTGGTTCTGGCTGTGTTGACTGCATCTTTTGGTGTAACAGGTTATTCCTTACCTTGGGACCAAATTGGTTATTGGGCAGTCAAAATCGTAACAGGCGTTCCGGAAGCTATTCCGGTAATAGGATCGCCTTTGGTAGAGTTATTGCGTGGAAGTGCTAGTGTGGGACAATCCACTTTGACCCGTTTTTATAGTTTACACACTTTTGTATTACCCCTTCTTACTGCTGTATTTATGTTAATGCATTTCCTAATGATACGTAAGCAAGGCATTTCTGGTCCTTTATAGAGAATATAGACCATAGCTATATTGTAACCAATCATTTATCTTATTACTTGCCAATCATTTATCTTATTACTTGGGGGAGGAACAATAGTATTTCATTGCTACAAATATGGATTGTTGAAAAAAAAAAAAAAATAAGACATGTATTTGGATATTTCCTTTCAACTCCACAATATTCTATTATTTATTTGATATGACATGAATAGTTGAAGGGAATTCCCCGAAGAGAAAATGGATTATGGGAGTGTGTGACTTGAACTATTGATTGGGCCATGCAGAAATATGCCTTTATCTGCTACATTGGAATTCACAACCAAATGTGTCTTTGTTCCAACCACCGTGTAAGCCCCATACAAAGGATAGGCTGGTTCGCTTGAAGAGAATCTTTTCTATGATCAGACCTGACGATGTCGTGTATGAACAGGGCTCCGTAAGATCCAGTAGAATAAGTGATTTGGCATAATGCAAATTAGATTTTATTTATTTATTTTTATTTTTTTTTTACTTTCTTATCTTAATAGTATGAAAATACATTCATTTCTTCTGCATCGACCCGATTTATTATTATTATACTATCGGAGTGAAACAAGGGATCTAAAGAAGAGCAAAGGCTAGACTATATTAGTAACAAGTAAATCCTTTGTATGTAAAAAATCTCGATATATTTTTGGGATAAAGGTGAATCGCAAGGCCTAAGACGACCCAGAAAGCACTTGATCACGATCAACTTTGTACGCCTACTTGGGTATTGAGCATTTACCTGTAAAAATGGCATTCCTTGGAATGTATAGTTGCAACTTCGTAAAATGGAATCAGGTAACTTTTTTCTTACATATGAAATCATTCATATATGTGTGGATAACATATAGATTCATTTTATATGTATCCGTTTGTATCCATTTGATTCGATTGATTTTTGCTTGAGCCGGATGATGAAAAATTATCATGTCCGGTTCCTTCGGGGGATGGATCTAGAAAAATTCACCTATCCTAATAACAAAAAAACCTGACTTGAACGATCCTGTATTAAGAGCTAAATTAGCTAAAGGTATGGGTCATAATTATTATGGGGAACCCGCATGGCCCAATGATCTTTTATATATTTTTCCAGTAGTAATTCTCGGTACTATTGCTTGTAACGTAGGCTTAGCGGTTCTAGAACCTTCAATGATTGGTGAACCCGCGGATCCATTTGCAACTCCTTTGGAAATATTACCTGAATGGTATTTCTTTCCTGTATTTCAAATACTTCGTACAGTACCTAACAAGTTATTGGGTGTTCTTTTAATGGTTTCAGTACCTGCGGGATTATTAACAGTACCTTTTTTGGAAAATGTTAATAAATTCCAAAATCCATTTCGTCGTCCAGTAGCGACAACCGTTTTTTTGATTGGTACTGCGGTGGCCCTTTGGTTGGGTATTGGAGCAACATTACCGATTGATAAATCCCTAACTTTAGGTCTTTTTTAAATTGAATCAATTTTAAAATAAAATATCATGATGTGCGTATCTAGGGAGTAGTCACTTCAAAGTCAAAGTGAATTCTCCCTAGATACATTTATTCAATTCTAGGTCCCAATATATGGATTGTGCTGAAGGTTCAAAATCCATTTTCGTTTTTTTTTTTTTTTTCTAATTTTCTAAAGTAAAAAAAAAAAAAATGAAATAAATCCTAAATCCAATGGATTTAAAATTTTGGTAAATCAATTTCGCAATGCTTTTCTACTTCTTTTCTAGAATGCCCAATATTTGTTTTACATCTTCTATGCGAAAGTGTTCAATTTTCATAAGGTCTTCTTGACTGTTATTCAAAAGGTCCAATAATGTATGTATATTGGACTTTTTGAGACAATTATAGATCCTGGGAGGCAATTCTGATTGGTCAATAAAAATATATTTCAATGCTATTTCTTTTTTCTTTTTTCTTAGTTTAGCTAATCTATCATGAAAAGGAAAAAAAGGTAAAGTAACGTTGTGTTGATTGTTTTCTAAATGTAAGTTTTCTTCTTCCGCATCTAGAAAGGGAATAAATAAATCAATCAAATTCCGAGAGGCTTCATGAAGTGCTTCTTTAGGAGTTAAACTTCCATTTGTCCATATTTCTAGAAAAAGTATCTCCTGTTTTTCATTATCATTCCCATAACAATGAATACTATGATTCGCATTTCGAACAGGCATGAATACAGCATCTATAGGATAACTTCCGTCGTGAAAGTTCTTTGGCGTTTTTATACCGTATCCTCTATTTCTCTCGATTTGTAATCCAATACACAAATCAATTGGTTCGGTTAGGCTAGCTATATGCTGTGTATTATCAACGATTTCCACAGAAGGCGGTAAGATGATGTCTTGAGCAGTTACATATCCGGGACCCTTGGCACAAATAAAGGCGTTACGAGTTCCATACAAATTACTTCTCAATACAATTGCTTTTAAATTCATTAAAATTTCATGTACTGATTCTTGAATACCTACTATGGTAGAATATTCGTGTGGTATTTTCTCAGATTTTGCACGTGTAATACATGTTCCTTCTATTTCTCCAAGCAAAGCTCTTCGCATCGCAATGCCTATTGTGTCGGCTTGGCCTTTCATAAGTGGAGACAGAATAAAGCGTCCATAATAAAGACGCTTACTATCTGTTCTTGATTCAACACACTTCCACTGCAGTGTCCGAGTAGAGACTTTTACTTTCTCTCGAACCATAGTAATATTATTTTATTTGATCAGATCATTGAATCATTTATTTCTCTTGAAATCTCTTTAGTGTTTATTTCTACACACGTTTTTTTTTAGGAGGTCTACAGCCATTATGTGGCATAGGGGTTACATCCCGTACGAAACTTAATAGTATACCACTTCTACGAATAGCTCGTAATGCTCCATCTCTTCCGAGACCAGGACCTTTTATCAGAACTTCCACTCGTCGCATACCTTGGTCTACTACTGCTCGAATAGCATTTCTCGCTGCGGTTTGAGCAGCAAAAGGAGTCCCTCTTCTTGGACCCTTGAATCCACAAGTACCGGCGGAGGAAGAAGAAATTACCTGACCCCGTACATCTGTAATAGTAACAATGGTATTGTTGAAACTTGCTTGAACATGAATAACTCCTTTTGGTATTCTACGTGCACTTTTCCGTGCACTACTGCGCCCATTCCTACGTGAACCAACTTTTGGTATAGGTTTTGCCATATTTTATCATTTCATAAGGATAAGTCAGAGATATATGGATATATCCATTTCATGTCAAAACAGATCTTCTATTTTTATTTGTTCATCGCTTTCTTTAAGATTAGTTTCTTTTCTTTAACTTTAAGGAGTTCTTTTTAGAATAGAAAGATTATCCTTGTCTCTGTTTATGTCTCGGGTTGGAACAAATTACGACAATTCGTCCCCTCCTACGGATTAGTCGACATTTTTCACAAATTTTACGAACGGAAGCCCTTATTTTCATAGTTGTTATTCCTTAAATTTTTCCGAATCTACTTATTGGAAGAAAATAAGTTTCTTGAAATTTTTGAACCTTGAATTGGATCCCCCTGAAAGGAATCTTGAAGTTGAAAAAACTACCTAATCGTTCGAATCCTTGTTGCGGAGTCTATAAATTATACGCCCCCTGGTTGAATCATAAGCACTTACTTCACTTTTGTTGACTCTATCCCACGGTGGTATACGTATAAAACTCGATCGGACCCTTCCTGAAACATAACCTAGAATCAGATCTTCATTATCTAAAGGAATCTGGAGTGGACGTGATTCACTAATTAAACCTCCATGAATCCATTTTTGTTCTTTTATTCCAGGTAAAACTTCCTTGACGTATCAACTACTGTAGGGCAGGAGGAGTTCTATTAGACAACCCGTGCTTTTTTTTTTCACAAATGGAAAGTTTCGGATTCGGATACAATTCGGATGTTAGACAGATTACCATATATAACACAAAATTTCTCCGCCGATTCCTTCTAGTCGAGCCTCCCGGTCTGTCATTATACCCCGAGAAGTAGAAAGAATTACAATCCCCATCCCGCCTAAAATTCTAGGAATTTGTTGATAGTTAGAATAGATTCGTAGACCGGGTCGACTGATCCGTCGTAAATTTAAAATAGTTCTATATGGTCCTTTCCTATTCCTTCTATGCCGTAGGGTTAAAACCAAAAAATATTTGTTTCTTTCCCGATGTTTCCTTATGTTATCGATAAAACCTTCTCGTAAAAGTATTTTAACAATGTTTTCAGTGATGTTAGTAGATCCTATTCGAATCGTTCCTTTTCTATTCATGTCAGCATTTCGTATAGAAGTTATTATGTCAGCAATAGTGTCCTTACCCATGGTAAACTAAAATTATTGTTGCTCCCGAATTTTGATATAACCAACATGTTCTTTTTTTTTTTTTACTTAGTAAAGGTATATACGTGAGACACAATCTACTAATTAATCTATGTCATTTAAATACTCTAATTTAAATACTATAACTATATTGAATTGAGGTCTCGTCTTATAATACCTCAGGAGCTAATGAAACTATTTTAGTGAAATTTAACTGTCTCAATTCCCCGGCGATCGCACCAAAAATTCGAGTTCCTTTTGGATTTCCTTTTTGATCAATGACAACTGCAGCATTGTCATCATATCGTATTATCATACCGTTGTCGCGTTTGAGTTCTTTACAAGTACGTACAATTACAGCTCTGATCACTTCTGATCTTTCTAGAGGTGCCTTTGGTACTGCTTTCTTGATCACAGCAACAATAACGTCACCAATATGAGCATATCGGCGATTACTAGCTCCTATGACTCGAATACACATTAATTCTCGGGCCCCGCTGTTATCTGCTACATTCAAATGGGTCTGAGGTTGAATCATTTTTTTTAATCTCTTCTTTCAATGGAACAAAGGACGAAGAAAAAAAGAAATATTGTTTGTCAAAAAAAAAAAAAAAAGGAAACCCGCAATTGTTTTTTTTATTCCCAAGACTTCTTTCCTTTGGTTCTATATTCCTATCCTGAAATAATGAATTGAGTTTTTATAGGCATTTTGGACGCCGCTATTGAAATAGCCTTTCTTGCTATATTTTCGGCTACTCCGCTCATTTCATAAAGTATTCTGCCCGGTTTAACGACAGCTACCCAATACTCGGGAGATCCTTTCCCCGAACCCATACGTGTTTCTGTAGATCTTACCGTAACTGGTTTGTCTGGAAATATACGTACCCATATTTTTCCACCACGGCGTACATTTCGTGTCATTGCGCGGCGCCCCGCTTCTATTTGTCTAGATGTAATCCAAGCGGGTTCAAGTGCTTGAAGAGCATATCTACCGAAACAAATGCGATTACCTCGATAAGATATTCCTTTCATTCTTCCTCTATGTTGGTTACGAAATCTGGTTCTTTTTGGGTTATAGTTGATGGTTGTTTATTAATTCCATCTCTACTACAGAACTGGACATGAGAGTTTCTTCTCATCCAGCTCCTCGCGAAAAAAATGACTAAAAAATATTTTATTTTATTCTTAAGATATATAGGTAGTTACTGAATAATAGATTGAATCCTGGGATTCTTTGCTTTGAGATTTTATCTGATCTATTTGAGATTTTATCTGATCTATTATAAATTTGTATATCTTGTTTGGATATATATTGGATATATATATAAGTAATTAAACATGGATTCTATTTATAGATAATGTCTTATCTTGTTTTTGTTATAATGTTATAACGAATCTTTATTTTGTTTTGTCTTTTTTTATCATATTCATCTCGGATCGACAAAAATTTAACAATCAAATAAAATGAAAATAAAATTTTTAAAATGAAAATAAAAAAAAAAAATGAAAATAAAATTTTTAAAATGAAAATAAAATTTTCGCGGGCGAATATTTACTCTTTCAATATCTATTTCAGTTGTCGGGTTAACTCATGACCTCTCAGAATCAGAACAGAATAAAAAGAAATGAAGTGGTCTCTGGTTTGTTCCGCCATCCTACCCGATAAATCATTAGGATTCGTTTTCAATAGAATCCTCTGCATTCACGGGTTCCGTCGTCCCCATCGCTTCTCGATTAATGCTTAGGTCTGAATTCTCCAATGGAGCCTTAATTTAATATTTAATAAAAATTTAATATTTAATAAAAATAAAAATTTAATATTTAATAAATAATATTTAATAAAAAAATTTGTTAATTTGTTCTTTAGTCAACCTTCTCAGTCTTTATTGACTTAAGGCTCTTGATTTTTTCTTCGATGAACAGATATTCATCTAATTATTGATGAATCTCTATTGATGCTCTATTACATTGCTCTTTATGAGATGCTTCGTAGACCTTACATATTGGAATCATATATCATTTCATTTCTATTTCTTTTTCTCTCTTTCTCTCATCCTTCTATTTATCCACATACTTTTTTATTTTGCTTCACAATTTAGATATATTCATAATCAGATTGGTTTTTTTTTACTTAACTTAATGCAAAAAAAAAGATTTCAGTTGCTATAATGATATGACCAATATATCATATCTTGACTGATTCTTTGGATCCAGATAATCCGAAGCGATGAGTTGGTTATTAGTGCTATAGTTATTAACTTATACTGTGGTTCGCCCATTTTTTTTTTTGAATCCTAAGCCTAAAAACCCAACGAGTCGCACACTAAGCATAGCAATTATATCAAATGATCAATCAAATTTTTATTTAACCTTATAGAATATAGAATTTAGAACTGCTCATTTTTTTATTGAACATAAAAAAATGAAAGAATTTGTCATTTTTTGTTCTATCGCAGAATAGAACGTAAAGACAAGTAGAGTCTTATTCTTATTATTCTTCATCTATAAATATCTATAAATATCCAAATTTTGATTCCTAATACCCCATAGATAGTTCGAACTCTATAGGAGCAATACTCAATTTTCGCTCCAATCGTTTGTAGAGGAACCCTACCTTCCCGGATCCATTCGACACGCGCAATTTCTTTTCCGTCGATACGCCCTGCAATTTGTATTTGAATTCCTTTTGTATCTGCTTGCTCAGTTAATTCAATAGCCTTTTTCATTGCTTTTCGAAATGAAACTCGATTCTTTAATTGTCCGGCTATAAATTCGGCAAGAATATTAGGGTGCCCGTAAGGATTTGCAATTCTTGTAATAGCAATCTTGAGTTTTCGGTTCATACAATTAAGTTCTTTTTGCACATTCATCTGTAGTTCTTTGAGTTTTCGCGGCCTATCTTCAATTAATAATTTAGGAAATCCCATATAGATTATGACCCGAATTAGATCAATTCCTTTTTGAATCTCTATACGTGCAATTCCCTCGACACCGGAAGATATTCTCATATTTTTTTGTACATAATTCTTGATATAGTCTCTTATTTTTTTATCTTCTTGTAGACCCTCGGAATAATTTTTAGGTTGTGCAAACCAAAGAGAATGATGACTTTGGGTTGTACCAAGTCTGAAACCAAGTGGATTTATTTTTTGTCCCATAATCCTCCACTGCTATATGTACTATATGTATTAGGATATGTCATATTTGTGTTCTTATTTATCCCTTTTATCCCTACGGGTTTTTTTGAGCATAGCATAAATCTGGCAATTGGTTGATATTCAATATATTTCAATACGATAGTTATATGACAAGTGGGTCTTTTTATCAGATAACTCCGTCCTCTAGCTCGAGGTTTTAGTCTTTTCAGAGTAGTTCCCTCATTTACTGCGGCTTGACTAATGACTAAACTCGCTTCATCGAAACCCCTATTGTGACTAGCATTTGCTGCTGCAGAATAAACCAAATTTAAAATGGGATAACATGCTCGATAAGGCATGAGTCCTAGTAT